>NC_084618.1:35589790-35739790 GCF_033978795.1 Nerophis ophidion | reverse complement strand
TATTTGAACATACTCCCACAGCCATTCCATCTTAAAAGAACTGCAGTTCTTTTTTACAACGGGTTGGTGAGTGGATGTGTCACTTCCCGTTCGTTTCGCCATGATAAGGAGTTATTGTCAATATCAATAGTGTCAATGCTATGATTGGCTGCATAGCGTAAGTGAACCGAATCGAATCGATAGCTGGACACCTGTCACTCACTGAGTTACATTGCAAAATAGTACAGAAAACAAAATTATTATTATTATTATTGGTTTAATTGATTAGATAAGATTAGGACTAATATTAGATATTAATTAATACGTTTATGTTGAATTTTATTTCATGCGCTGCATGCGTGCAACTTAGAGGGAACATTGAATACAAGGCTGCTATTGAATTTAGATCTAACTAATTCAGTAACTTAAAGGCCTACTGAAATGAGATTTTCTCATTCAAACGGGGATAGCAGGTCCATTCTATGTGTCATACTTGATCATTTTGCGATATTGCCATATTTTTGCTGAAAGGATTTAGTAGAGAACATCCACGATAAATTTCACAACTTTTGGTCGCTAATAAAAAAAGCCTTGCCTTTACCGGGAGTAGCAGAAATTTACGTCACATGTTTGATGGCTCCTCACATCCTCACAATCTTTATAATGGGATCCTCCAACAAAAAGAGCAATTCGGACCGAGAAAACGACAATTTCCCCATTAATTTGAGCGAGGATGAAAGATTTGTGGCTGAGGATATTGATAGTGAAGAACTAGAAAAAAAAAAAAAAAAGCGACGGCTCCGAGCGTTTCAGATGCAATTAGACACATTTACTAGGATAATTCTGGAAGATACCTTATCTGCTTATTGTTTTAATAGTGTTTTAGTGAGATTGTAAAGACATACCTTGAGGTCGGATGGCTCCGATGAACACGCCAGCGTCCCAGAGAGAAGCCGAGGAGCCAAGCTCACAGCTACCTTTTTTGACAGCTACTGCAGGAGGACAAATAATCCACTGATGTCTCCGGTAAGATATACATCACAATTTTTCCATCCAAAAACATGCTGGTTGACGTAGAGAAGCATGTTCGCTTGACCACTCTGTGTTAAAGCTTCACAACAAACAAAGAAACACCGGCTCTGTCTCGGTGCTAAAGACAGCTGCAATACAACGCTTTCCACCAACAGCATTGTTCTTTATAGTCTCCGTTATTAAATGAACAAATTGCAAAAGATTCAGCAACAGAGATTGTCCAAATTACTGTGTAATTGCGCGATGAAAAGAGACAACTTTTAATTGGTGCTGAGCTAGTATGTCCCCGACAAACCGAAACGTCAAAAAAACACACGTCATCATACGCGTCATCATTCCGCGACGTTTTAAACAAGAAACTCTGCGGGAAATTTAAAATTGTAATTTAGTAAACTAAACTGGCCCAGGGGCGTCGCCAGACATATTTCACTGGGGCACGTGCCCCACTGTTGATCTGCAGTGCCCCAGTAAAAATTTCACCAATAAAAAAAAAACGCTTCAGAGTTTTAAGTCTACATAACATAGACAACAGCGCACATACTACGTAGTATGGTAATTGATTGCTTCTGTATTCATTTCACGAAACAATGAGCACATGGCTAATTAATATGGTAATTTATTCACGTGTGGATGACTTCAGTTGAGAGAGAGAGAGAGAGAGAGAGAGAGAGAGAGAGAGAGAGAGAGTGAGAGAGAGACAGAGAGGATCAGAATCACTACGTGAGGCAGGTAACGTTAGCCAACAACAATTTAATAATTACATTATTTTGATTTTGATTTGACTCAAACAGTAACTCCTAGATGGAATTAAGAAAGTTATTCGCTCGCAGCAGGGAAGAAGCAGGAAGGAATGAGAGATGTAAGTGAAGTCCTAGCTAGCTAGGCAACATCATTGTCTTAAGTTGATGCTAAGTTAGCTAACGTTCTGCCTTGTATCAAGACAAACATATTAATTTGCTGTACGAGCTGTCGGGGGAATTTCCAATGAACATGAAACACCATGTTGGTTATTGTCTGCTGCTTCTGCATCAATGATGATTTGGAGTAAGCATGTGTGAGTTGAGTGCTTCTCAAATGCTTTATCTTCAGGAAAAAAAACATTTTTCCATATCATCAAGTCGTGAGCCAAATTTTTAAATCATTCAAGTTTATTTCACAGAAAGATAGCACAGTAGACTTGCCTTGTTAATCGGTGTGACTTTGACTAAAATAATCTTGTTTTGTCACCAGAAAAATGGCTACAGCTAAAGCATCTGGTTTTGTTTCCAGAAAAAATAGTAACATTTCTGTATTTGTTTTCAGAAAGATGGCTGAAAATATCGGGTTTTGTTGCCCCATTTAGATTTTTAAAAAATATATTTCAATGTCTGTCCTGAGTCCTCCTCCAATTTGTTAGTCGGTTTGCCTTTTGCTAAAATACTCACTAATAGTCACTAGAAAAATGGCTAAAAATATCTGTTTTTTTTTTGCCACAATTAGATTTTTTTCTCCCTAAACTTTTTTTTTTTCATGCACACATCTGACTGCGACTCACTGAAAATGACACACAATCCACTTTTATGTCACGACCCAGCAGTTGGGAACCACTGGTCAACTGTATAACAGTTACTGTAATATTTCCATGTCTGTCCAGAGTGATTGACCACTTTGCAAAAATGAAAACGAGACGTCACAGTTTACTTCTCAGAAAATGATTCCCTGAACAGACACACAGCAGTTGTTCATTTATTCTACTACTGTGGCTTTATTGTTTTGTATATATTTTATAGTTTTGTGTATCTGAAATAGGATTAGCCACGTTGCCATAAATGGAAATTAAATAATATAAAAGAACCCAGAGATGTAAGGGTGCTTTATTTTTTGTTTTACTTTTGTAGATGTTAAATTTGCAGATGATTACTGCAATATATATTTCAAAAAGAGTCATTGCTCTTCCTTTTTGCTTTTACTAGTAGCAGTTTAGAAGTCTGGAGTAAAAAAGTGCACAAGTAGGTCAAATGCATTAGTTAATTTCAGGTGGTTAATCAGAGATCCATACAACATAATCTGATATGATTTCATAGTTTAAAACGCTATTTATGTATTTTTTATGATAAATAAGTGCTAAAAAAGTTTTTGCTTGCAGGCTTTTCACGCTCACATGAATTATTTGTGCCCCAGGTGTGCACCAGTACAGTATTAGGTCTAGTGACGCCCCTGAACTGGCCGTATTGGCATGTTAATATTTCATCATTGATATATAAACTATCAGACTGCGTGGTCGGTAGTAGTGGGTTTCAGTAGGCCTTTAAATTCACGATGCTCTTTAACAGATGCTAAACAATAAAGCACCAGGGCATAATGGGTTCCTCGTGGAGTTCTACAAAACTTTCTGGTCACTGTAGCTCCAATATTTACAAAAATGGCTTTAGAGATGAAAGAAAACTCATTCCTTCCTCCAAATATGAACTTTACTATAAGCAGTCTCTTGCTAAAACCTGATAAAAAAAACTTCTGTCCGGTTACCGGCCAATCTCCCTGATTAATTTTGATTTTAAAATAATCAGCAAAGTATTAGCTCAAAGATTAAAAATAATCACTCCATTTATTGATCAAACAAGTTTCATCAAAGGGAGACAATCGTCCAACAATCTTCGCGATCTCCTTAATCTCATAGACTATTCTGTTATTCATAATCTAAAAACCGTTATGGTTTCATTAGATGCTAAAAAAAACGTTTGATAGAGTGAATTGGAATTTTTTTCTAGCTACTTTAGAGAATTTGGATTCGTAGACTCATTTATAGCATGGATCAAGGTTCTATATAGTTGAGGTGAGGCTGGGGGCGGTCATCTTGGGTTTGGTGGTGGACTATCCTTCTCGTAGATGGTTGGGCGGGGGGCTGCACCCGGGGGGCTTGGGGGCTTGCTGCTGTCGAGCGGGGGCCAGCTCGTGCCCCTCTGGCTTCAGGTCTCCTTGGACTTCCTCCTTCCCTTGGGGCTGGGGTGGGGTCTGACTTGGGCCCCGCTGTGCTGCGGCCGTGCAGGCCTGTCTGGTGTCGGGCTGGGGGGAGCCGCTTTCCCCCCGGTGCTGTCAAGCTGCCCTGCAATAGTCCCTCTCCTTTCTATTTTTATTTTATTTTATTTTTTTAATTGATTTATTGTTTTAGGTTCAAGGTTCAAGGTTCAAGTTTTATTTGTCACATGCAGACTACACCACAGTGAAATGCTTTTTTCCATGCTCTTCAGATATTGCGTACAGTGGGTTCCAAACACTAGTTTTATCTATTTATTTTATTATTTTTAATAATAAAATACAGCGGGGCAAAAAAGTATTTAGTGAGCCACCGATTGTGCAAGTTCTCCCACTTAAAATGATGACAGAGGTCTGTAATTTTCATCATAGGTACACTTCAACTGTGAAAGACAGAATGTGAAAAAAAAAATCCAGGAATTCACGTTGTAGGAATTTTAAAGAATTTACTTGTAAATTATGGTGGAAAATTAGCATTTGGTCAACCATTCAAAGCTCTCACTGATGGAAGGAGGTTTTGGCTCAAAATCTCACGATACATGGCCCCATTCATTCTTTTCTTAACACGGATCAATCGTCCTGTCCCCTTAGCAGAAAAACAGCCCCAAAGCATGATGTTTCCACCTCCATGCTTCACAGTAGGTATGGTGTTCTTGGGATGCAACTCAGTATTCTTCTTCCTCCAAACACGACGAGTTGAGTTTATACCAAAATGGATACATGGATGATACATCAGAGGATTGGGAGAATGTCATGTGGTCAGATGAAACCAAAATAGAACTTTTTTGTACAAACTCAACTCGTCGTGTTTGGAGGAAGAAGAATGTATATGTAATGTTTGCACATTCACTGTACAAATATACATATACATACATACGCTCATGCATATAATCACGTTTCATCAAACATATTAGTGTTGTTCCACTCAGTGTAAACTGGGTAAAACACGGCACACTGACAAAGCTTAACCTATTGTTACTATAACAATCTCCAAGGTTAATAAAGTTTGCTTCTCTTTGTTCCCCTCCATTTATCTGCTTTCTTTTGTAATTCAATTTATCATTACATATATGTATTGTTGCATTTGAAATTATTGTATTGTTTATAAAAGAGGTAAATATTGTTATTATTCACTATCATTAGTGCTATTTCTATTGGTAATTTCATTGTTCCATTTGTTTTGGAATAATGTTTATTTTAATTTCTGTGTTATTAGTATTTACTCCACTAACTGCTTATTTGCTATCACTTTTTGTATTATATTTGTACATATCATATTTGCTGATGCTGCGTTGTTGTTGTTATTATGTTAATGCTAAATATTAATATAAATCCATATAATAAAGTCAACTACAAATAAGGCAACAACAGAAGTATCTCACACTTCTCTTTTGTAAAGTAAATCTGTACAGCAAATATGGGCATCTACATCAACAATATGGTTTACTCGAGTAACTGGACAGGACAAAAAAAAAGCCCAAAAATAATATTACAATTTCATATTAAGGTCGGGCCACAAAATATCGTCTCGGGGGCCGAAATTGGTCCGCGGGTCGCAAGTTTGAGACCCCAGCATTAAAGGTTCCTTAATTTCTGTGGTAACTTTTTTTAATTGCTTTCGTATTTATTCCATGACAACCTGTTGAGTTTTGGGGTTTGCAAATCTTTACCATTTTGTTTATTTCCTCTTTTGTTACATTATGAGAAACATTGGGTTGGGATTTTTGTCTATTGTATCACTCAAGTCCTCTGCTGACCCGGGATCTGGTAACATTTGCTTTAGAGTTGATCCTATATTTATATAGTAGTTCATAGTGCTCCACTACTTTGTTCATACTATCATGTTTATGTTTCCGTGTGAAGTGTAGAATGTCCCATGTTGTTCTTATGATGTTTTTGTTCTTATCTAATAATTGATTATAATATTCTGTTTTACATGTTTGTAATTATCTAGTTAGCGTGTTCTTATATGTTTTGTCCTTGTTCTTTGTCTCTATAGATATTTGTATTATAAATGTTCTATATAATGCATTCTTCTTTTTAGAATAAAATATATATTTATTGTCTTTGTACTTAGTACAACAAAATTGTAAGCACAACTATCCATCCATCCATTTATTTCCTACCGTTTGTCCCTTTTGAGGGTTGCGGGGGGTGCTGGAGCCTATTTCGGCTGTATTCGGACTGAAGGCGCCGTACACCCTGGACAAGTCGCCACCTCATCACATGGCCAAAACTAATGTAGTGCAAATTCATAATAACACATAAAAACATAGATACAAATACATAAAATACATACAAATACCAAGCACACAGCTCACACGCACAGTCATTCTTGTCTTGTGTTCAGCGACATTATTGCTATTGCTTACATACCTTTTTCAGTCCCTTTGTCATCCATAGTTGATTGATAGTTCACTAAATATTAAGACTAAACAGAAGATCTTCTGCAAAAACTAAACTTACCATATTTTCTGGACTTCAGAGAACACAATGGAGCCTTTGGGAGTCACTCTACTCCACCTATTAAAGGGGAACATTATCACATTTTCAAAAGGGTTAAAAACAATACAAATCAGTTCCCAGTGGCTTGTTGTATTTTTTTAAGTTTTTTTCAAAATGTTACCGGTCCCGGAATATCCCTAAATAAAGCTTTAAAGTGCCTTATTTTCGCTATCTTCGCAACCACTATCCATTTCCCTGTGACGTCATACAGGGCTGCCAATACAAACAACATGGCGGTTACCACAGCAAGATATAGCGACATTAGAGCTAATGTCGCTATATCTTGCTTACTTGGATTTCAGCGGCTTAAGCGATTCAACAGATTACGCATGTATTGAAACAGATGGTCGGAGTATGGAGGCAGATAGCGAAAAGGAAATTGAAGAAGAAATTTAAGCTATTGAGCTAATAGCTATTGACGCTATTCGGCCATAGCGTGGGTGTACCTAATGAAGTGGCCCAAAGCATTGCTGCCTTATTAGCATCGCCGGTAAAATGTGCAGACCAAACGATCAGGACTTTCGCATCTTGTGACACTGGAGCAACTTAAATCCGTCGATTGGTAAGTGTTTGTTTCGCATTATATGTGGGTATCTAGTTTCAAATGTACATACTGCTAGCGTGAATAGCATTTTAGCATCAATTAGCGTAGCATGTTAGCATCGATTAGCTGGCAGTCATGCCGTGACCAAATATGTCTGATTAGCACATAAGTCAACAACATCAACAAAACTCACCTTTGTGATTTCGTTGACTTAATCGTTGCAAATGCATCTGCAGGTTATCCATATATCTCTGTGCCATGTCTGTCTTAGCATCGCCGGTAAAATGTGCAGACACTCTGGCAAATTCAATGGGGGTCTAGCGGCAGATTTCTTGCCAGTGGTGCAGCTTGAATCCCTCCCTGTTAGTGTTGTTACACCCTCCGATAACACACCGACGAGGCATGTCTCCAAGGTTCCAAAAAATAGTCGAAAAAACGGAAAATAACAGAGCTGAGACCCGGTGTTTGTAATGTGAAAATTAATATGGCGGGTGTGTTACCTCAGTGACGTCACATTCTGACGTCATCGCTAAAAGACAGATAAACAGAAAGGCGTTTAATTTGCCAAAATTCAACCAGTTAAAAAAATACATGGTCTTTTTTCTGCAACCTCAAGGTATATATTGACGCTTGCATAGGTTTGGTGATAATGTTCCCCTTTAAGCCCTTAGAAACATTCAAAACACCCACATTAAGGTTTTACAGTATACACATGATGTAAGTATACAGTATATGTATTGTAGTAACAGGCACATTTATAATAACATTTAATATTTATGAATTTTGTTCATTTTAAGTATACACAGCGCATTCATTTCAAAATCACGACGTTCGCCTTTTTTTTCTCACATCACTGATTATTATTACTTACTGCAGACTTTATGAGAGCCAACAAACATAATGAAACATCACTTACTGTACAATGTTTGCTGTCATTACGATGCCGACTGCTCGGATGTTCATATATTCCCATCTAGATGAAGAATGACTCAAAATCCTCACAAAGAAAAGGGGGCTGGAACCAAAAGTCTTTTCGCCATTTCGGGGTCTAAATTGGATGTCAAAATGTACCAACTTGTCTGAATATGTCTCTGTCCTTTTACTATCCAGGTGAGAGGCATGATTTATGATTTAGAATAAAGTTTGACAAGCAAGGAAATGAGAAAGCGGCTCCTCAGTCAATGATGTCAGTATAGGCACACAAGCTTCTGATCACGGCACGGCTATAAATAGTTTGTCTGGGTTAGTGCTTATAATAACAATATCACTACTACTTGCTTTATATTCAAGTCACAAAATGTGAATGAAATATTTTTGGCGGTTTTTGGATGGTTATTTATTGGGTTTTAAAGGCCAACTGAAATGAGATTTTCTTATTTAAAAGGGAATAGCAGGTCCATTCTGTGTCATACTTGACCATTTTGCGATATTGCCATATTTTTGCTGAAAGGATTTAGTAGAGAAAATCAACCATAAACTTCGCCACTTTTGGGTACTTCCTGAAAAAGCCTCGCCTTTACCGGAAGTCACAGATGATGACGTCTAATGTTGATGGCTCCTCATATATTCACATTGATTTTAATGGGAGCCTCCAACAAAAAGTGCTATTCGGACCGAGAAAACAACAATTTCCCCATTAATTTGAGCGAGGATGAAAGATTCGTGTTTGAGGATATTGATAACGACGGACTAGAAAAAATAAATAAAAAAAATAGTTAAAAAAAAAACACGATAGCATTGGGACGTATTCCGATGTTTTTAGACACATTTAATAGGATCATTCTGGGAAATCCCTTATCTTTCTATTGTGTTACTAGTGTTTTACTGATTTTAATAGTACCTGATAATCGGAAGGGTGTCTCCACTGGTGTCTTGACGCGCAGTGTCTCAGGGGAGTCGACGGCAGCTATGAACGGCACAAGCTCAGCTTTTATCCGGTAAGAACTGACTTTTTAACCACAATTTTCTCACCGAAACCTGCTGGTTGACATGTGGTCTGGATTCATGTTCGCTTAACCGCGCTCTGATCTATAGTAAATTTTCACCTCCGGGAATTTTAAACAAGGAAACACCGTGTGTTTGTGTGGCTAAAGGCTAAAGCTTCCCAACTCCATCTTTCTACTGTGACTTCTCCAATATTAATTGAACAAATTGCAAAAGATTCAGCAACACAGATCTCCAAAATACTGTGTAATTATGCCGTTAAAGCAGATGACTTTTACCTGTGTGTGTGCGTAGTGCTCATACTTCCTAAAACCCCGTGACGTCACGCATACACGTCATCATTACACGACGTTTTCAAGACGAAACTCCCGGGAAATTTAAAATTGTAATTTTGTAAACTAAAAAGGCCGTATTGGCATGTGTTGCAATGTTAATATTTCATCATTGATATAAAAACTATCAGACTGTGTGGTGGGTAGTAGTGGGTTTCAGTAGGCCTTTAATGGGCGGAATAGAGGACCTTCAATTGGCTCCATTGTAAGGAGACTTATTTATGTTTCTTTATTATTTAGAAGGAATAAAAAAAAAAATTGCCCCGTTGTCATGTCTTTTATAATGATTGTGATCGATCGGCAAAATAAAAAAAAAAAGTGCAGGTTCCCTTTAAGTAAATATATAAAAGCATGAAACGATAGGAAGTGAGGAAGTCAGTGTGTTGCGCCCCGCTCTGAGACAAATTTGATGACCTAAAATGACGCTCAGTGCCCAAATGTGCGGGCATTGGACACAGTTGCGAAGCTGTGGGATAATCAAGGGAGGTTGCATTTGCGTGATTTGGCATTTTCCTGGAGAGACTGCATATTGAATGTTTGTCCACCAAGTCAAAATTGGCAGTGACTGTAGGTCATGTGGTTGCAACCCAGCAATGCTTCCGGGTTGGGGAGGAGACCTTGCCCCAAGTGGAGGAGTTCAAGTACCTCAGAGTCTTGTTCACGAGTGGGGGAAGAGTGGATTGTGAGATTGACAGGCGGATCGGTGCGGCGTCTTCAGTAACGCGGACACTGTATCGATCCGTTGTGGTGAAGAAGGAGCTGAGCCGGAAGCTAAAGCTCTCAATTTACTGGTCGATCTACGTTTCCATCCTCACCTATGGTCATTAGCTTTGGGTCATGACAAGATAAGATCACGGGTACAAGCGGCCGGAAAGAGTTTCCTCGCCGTGTGGCGGGGCTCTCCATTAGAGATTGGGTGAGAAGCTCTGAGAGGAGCCAGATGAGGTGGTTTGGGCATCTGGTCAGGATGCCACCCGACCGCCTCCCGGGGTAGGTGTTTAGGGCACGCCCAACCGGTAGGAGGCCATGGGGAAGACCCAGGACACTTTGGGAAGACTATGTCTCCCGGCTGGCCTGGGAACGCCTCGGGATCCCCCGGGAAGAGCTAGACGAAGTGGCTGGGGAGAGGGAAGTCTGGGCTTCCCTGCGTAGGCTGCTACCCCCGCGACCCGACCTCGGATAAGCGGAAGAAGATGGATGGATGGATAGGCTGCTGGTTCGGGTTTAGTGGTAGAAGAATAGATCAGTTGTTAGATTAGTGTTTGTTTAATGAAATTATTCATGACATATGCTGGCCTTGCACTGCTTTCTTGTTTTGGATATTTACCTATTTAAAGTGTTATATTCAGATTTTTTTTTTCTACATTTAAAACACTTCCTTGTGTTGTACATGAAATATAATGGTGATTTTTTTGGTCAAATATCTGCATGGATTATTTTTTACAGACCATCTTCAAGTCTCTTTCTGAGAAGGATGCAGTCTTTTTTACGCTCTTCCACTTCTACTGCATCGTCTCCCCGTCATCCATGTTTTAGTTATTAACGCTTCCATATGACATTTATAAGTTGGAATTATTTGCTATTTGTTATTAGAAATGGCAACAGCGTAGGATGCATGTGCATGTACGAGCCAATCTGCCCCACAACAATAGGACAGAAAAAAAACAAAAGCGGATTGACTATAACGTCGGATTACAATGGCGAACTCGTGCAAAACTCTGCTGGTAAAACTCTACCATGTATAGAGATATCTGCTGATATCACCAATGGGGGAAAACGTTACAAATTGGGCAAATTCCAAACCACCTGTTTTGAAGGACGTATGAAGGAAGGTCAGAGGTTTTTTTTATACATATCTCCACCATGACTGGTTGGTTAGATTTAACATTTTTGGTACTTATGCAAATCCCAAATACACAAAAACAGGTACCAATAGGCAAGAAAAGTTATAATGGGTCCACTTTAACCACTTGTGTTTAGAATTGTCTTCTGTTTTCGTAAGATTGGTTTGTTGAACTTTTAGCTGAAGTTCTTCTGGTTAAATGTATATACAGTGCATCTGGGTAGTATCGTTCACTTTTTTATTTTTTTTTTTTTTTAATGTTACAGCTTTATTTAAAAATAGAATAAAGTAATTGTTGTTCTACACAATACACAATAGCCCAGTGGTTCTCAAATGGGGGTACGTGTACTCCCGGGGGATACTTAAAGGTATGCCAAGGGGTACGAGAGATTTTTAAAAAATATTCTTAAATTAGCAACAATTCAAAAATCCTTTATAAATACATTGATTGAAAAATAGCAACAATTCAAAAATATTTTATAAATATATTTAATGAACAACATTTAATTCAACAAAATATGAATATAAGTTCATAAACTGAAAAGAAATGCAACAATGCAATATTCAGTGTTGACAGCTAGATTTTTTTGTGGACATGTTCCATAAATATTGATGTTAAATATTTTTTTTTTGTGAAGAAATGTTTAAAATTAAAAAGTTCATGAATCCAGATGGATCTCTAATACAATCCCCAAAGAGGGCACTTTAAGTT
Organism: Nerophis ophidion; assembly: GCF_033978795.1. Taxonomy (NCBI): domain Eukaryota; kingdom Metazoa; phylum Chordata; class Actinopteri; order Syngnathiformes; family Syngnathidae; genus Nerophis; species Nerophis ophidion. The sequence continues at coordinate 35,727,887 of NC_084618.1, read as the reverse complement.
GATGATTACTTCTATGTGTAGAAATCTTTATTTATAATTGAATCAACATTTTTCAACAAGTTTTTTAGTTATTTTTATATATTTTTTTCCAAATAGTTCAAGAAAGACCACTACAAATGAGCAGTATTTTGAACTGTTATACAATTTAATAAATCAGAAACTGATGACATAGTGCTGTATTTTACTTCTTTATCTAATTTTTTCAACCAAAAATGTTTTTCTCTGATTAGGGGGTACTTGAATTAAAAAAAATGTTCAGAGGGGGTACATCACTGAAAAAAGGTTGAGAACCACTGCAATAGCCCATAATGAATATGTGATTTCCCCCCCCTTTTTTTCATTGTGCAATTTATTAAACATGTAAAAATTAAGAATATCAGATGTGCATAAGTAGTCATAGCATTTGCTCAATACTTTGTTGATGCACCTTTGATGCAATTACGGCCTCAAGTCTTTTTGAATACCATGCCACAATCTTGGCACACCTGTCTTTGGGAAGGTTTGTCCATTCCTCTTTGAAGCACCTCTCAAGATCCATAAGGTTGGATGAAAAACTGAGTTCATGACATTTTGAAATAAAGCTGTTACACAACAACATGTGGAAAAAGTGAAGCACTGTGCATACTTTCCGGATGCATTGTATGGTATATGTGCTGTATACAAATTGTTATGTAAGACTTAGCCCTGTCTTGGTTCAACTCTTATCTTACTGATAGGATGCAGTGTGTCTCCCATAACAATGTGACCTCGAACTACGTTAAGGTAACGTGTGGAGTTCCCCCGGTTCGGTCCTTGGCCCTGCACTCTTCAGCATCTACATGCTGCCGCCAGGTGACATCATACGCAAATACGGTGTTAGCTTTCACTGTTATGCTGATGACACCCAACTCTACATGCCCCTAAAGCTGACCAACACGCCGGATTGTAGTCAGCTGGAGGCGTGTCTTAATGAAATTAAACAATGGATGTCCGCTAACTTTTTGCAACTCAACGCCAAAAAAACGGAAATGCTGATTATCGGTCCTGCTAGACACCAACCTCTATTTAATAATACAACTTTAACATTTGAATATCAAACAATTAAACAAGGCGACACGGTAAACAATCTGGGTATTATCTTCGACCCAACTCTCTCCTTTGAGCCACACATTAAAAGCGTTACTAAAACGGCCTTCTTTCATCTCCGTAATATCGCTAAAATTCAATCCATTCTGTCCACTAAAAACGCTGAGATCATTATCCATGTGTTTGTTACGTCTTGCCTCGAAAACTGTAACGTATTATTTTCGGGTCTCCCCATTAAAAGATTACAGTTGGTACAAAATGCGGCTGCTAGACTTTTGACAAGAACAAGAAAGTTCGATCATATTACGCCTGTACTGGCTCACCTGCACTGGCTTCCTGTGCACTTAAGATGTGACTTTAAGGTTTTACTACTTACATATAAAATACTACATGGTCTAGCTCCAGCCTATCTTGCCGATTGTATTGTACCATATGTCCCGGCAAGAAATCTGCGTTCAAAGGACTCCGGCTTATTAGTGATTCCCAAAGCCCCAAAAAAATCTGCGGGCTATAGAGCGTTTTCCATTTGGGCTCAAGCACTCTGGAATGCCCTCCCGGTAACAGTTTGAGATGCCACCTCGAGGGAAGCATTTAAGTCTCACCTTAAAACTCATTTGTATACTCTAGCCTTTAAATAGACTCCCTTTTTAGACCAGTTGATCTGCCGTTTCTTTTCTTTTACTCCTATGTCCCACTCTCCCTTGTGGAGGGGGTCCGGTCCGATGGCCATGGATGACGTATTGGCTGTCCAAAGTCGGGACCCAGGATGGACCGCTCATCCAGAGTCAGGACCCAGGATGGACCGCTTGCCTGTGTATCGGCTTGGGACATCCCTGTGCTGCTGATCCGCCTCCGCTTGGGATGGTTTCATCCTGGCTCCGCTGTGAACGGGACTCTCGCTGCTGTGTTGGATCCGCTTTCGACTGGACTCTCGCGGCTGTGGTGGATCCACTATGGATTGAACTTTCACAGTATCATGTTAGACCCGCTCGACATTTATTGCTTTCGTCCTCTTCAAGGTTTCTCTTAGTCATCATTGTCACCGACGTCCCACTGGGTGTGAGTTTTGCTTGCCCTTATGTGGGTCTACCGCGGATGTCGTAGTGGTTTGTGTTGTGGTTTGTGCAGCCCTTTGAGACACTAGTGATTTAGGGCTATATAAGTAAACATTGATTGATTGATTGTTGCCATTTTAAAAAGTTGAAAGCATCTTGATCGTGTTTTTTTTGTCAAGCTTTGCACTGCCAATCAATGCTGAGTTGCAATTAGAAAATGTTGATATCGAAGTGTTTTGACAAATAAGACTCCTCCCTCTCTTTTTGCTCCTCATGAAGGCCCGCCATGGCCTGCGGGCCTGTTTGCACTGCAAGTCAAATAAGAGCAGGGAAGCGATGTGAATGATTAACGATGTGAAATGAATGAAGATGGTAATAATTTTTTTTTGGTCTCAGTTGTTTTAAAGTTTGCTCAGAGTACGCCTTCGTCAATCTATATATTGATTGGCAGACTCTTTTTTGCAACATTTTCACACTTTTGCAGCCCCGTAATCAGTACTGAGTGTTCTGGGAAACATCGATTCCCGCTGCATCGCCACAAATGGAGCATCGTTGCTCCACGTGCACGCTGACTTTCTATCGCGGTGTCCTGCACACACACACACACACATTGTGTGTTACTGCTAAGAGGACAGTCTTATTTTCTATGAGTGTTTTTTGAACAAAATAAAAAAAGATGTTCCCAAAGCGCCTCCGACTCACACAGTGGAGGAGATGTGTTATGGCTGTCGTCACAGCGACGACCTGCGCACCTGAGTGTGGCGACCCTGCAAGGCCAGGAGTCACATGTCCGATACTTTATTTGCCCAGCAAGAGTCTCGCTCTCTGAGGTCAAAGTTGGTCCTGGCGGTGGAAGTGTGACGGATGTTGGTGGACAGCAAGCTGCTGGCTGTTGAGGCCACTATAACAACAATGGGGAGGTAGGGGGATGTTATTGTATGCTCTTAAAAATGTAGATGCAGATGAAGGTCATACAATTCAAGCTGACTATAAACGGCTTCCTGCCGCCATCGTGTGGGTTGCATGGATCATCAACGGAGGACATCGCTTTGCACAGGTTTGAGTCTTTATTATTGCAAACAGAAAGTCGCTCGCAGTCAGGCGGTCGCTATTTCAGTGCCTCCTTCTCTGCTCGTGCCGGTCTCCTTTTCAGTCGCCAGTCTTCCTGTGCTGGTCTTTGTCGCTCCGTGGCTCCCTGGGGTTCTCGCTCGTCTGTTCGCTCGTCTGGTTGTTTGTCTCTCTCCTTCTACTTCTGCCACGATTACTCCTCCCTCTCCCCTTTTATGCTGCAGCAGAAGATGTAGGGATTGAGAGCAGGTGTGTAATCTACGCACCTGACTCTGATGGCTGCAGTGTCGCTCCTGGCGTGCCGCGCCTCTCCGCTCTGCTTCATGCTCCGCCTCCTGGCCGCCATCTTGGGTAGGACCACTGTTTATCTTAGCCTGCTGTTGGCTCGTCGGCTCCGTCTCTCCACACTGACTTATTATTATACAATGTAAAATAAACTACCAAAAAAACCTGGACGCTCAGTCGACTGAACTTTACTGTTGTCAAGATGGGGGGTCGCAGCTTACTGCGGGGTCGTTTTCCCAGGAAGGCAGACGGACTACTCGGGACATGGCGTTTTGGTAAAAACATGATTTAATTTTAACTACAAACAGTTGCAAACAGGATAGGTTGATTGGCAACACTAAAATGTGGCCCTAGTGTTTGAATGTGAGTATAAATGTTGTCTGTCTATCTGTGTTGGCCCTGCGATGAGGTGGTGACTTGTCCAGGGTGTACCCCGCCTTCCACCCAATTGTAGCTGAGATAGGCGCCAGCGCCCCCCGCGACCCCAGAAGGGAATAAGCGGTAGAAAATGGATGGATGGATGGAAGTTACAAACAAAAAGCGCTCACAGTGGAGGCACAACTTGGGCTAAGGAACAAAACAAACGCATAAACAGACTATGAGCATAAATCAAACAAAACTTACTTGGCATGGCATGAAGCAGGAAACTATGGCAGGGCAGGAATAAAGTCAGCACAGAGCAAGACAAGATCACGATGACGCCAGGCCGACCAACAGAAAAAGATACGCTTAAGTAACAGGGACATGATTACACAGGTGCGTGTGTCCAAATGAGCAACAGGTGAAACCAATGGGTAGCCATGGAAACAAAACAAGGGAGTGAAAAAAAAAGGAACTCAAAGAGTCCAAAGGTCAAACAGTACCTGATATTCCTAGGCAGTCTCCCATCCAAGTACTAACCAGGCCAGACACTGCTTAGCTTCGTGAACTAACGAGATTGGGGCTGCTCAGGGTAGTATGGCTTTACACCATCGTGATCAGACATGACAGAAAACAAAACATAATCTACAGGCGTGACAACTGTAAACGTAGTATGGTTTTACCAATTACGGTAATTCATTGTAAAATTGACCGTAGATTATATAGAGAAAAAAAGCCTGGCAGTTAATTTGCCAGAATGTTACCGTAAAAATGAGAGTAGTACCTTTTATCCATTTACATTAATACACTGTAACAATGACTGTAGATTTCACGGTAAAAAACTGGCAGGTCAGTCGCTGGAATTTTACAATAAAAATAAAAGTGGTACCTATTTTTTCCATCTACAGTAATGCACTGAGAAAACAACAACCATAGAATTCACAGTAATAAAAGAACCTAGCAGCTCAATCACCAATATTTTGCTTTAAAAATTGAAAGTGGTACCATTTTCCATTTTATGGTAATGCACTGTAAAAACAATTCAGTTCAAAACAGTTCATTTCAGTTTCAGTTTATTTCCAACATGCATACGACACAATGTCATGCATCACATATTTCCAGTTGTTTCATTACAGCACGTCCGAAAAGGAGTAGGAAGAAGCTGATCTTATTTAATCCGACCCCTTTTATTATATCATAGTAGTTTTATTCCATTTCCTTGTTTTCTGTAACAGAACAGTGAATAAATATATAATAAATCAATAATATACCATAGTAAGTAAACAAATATTAATTACATAGATAATCTTTATCTCAAAAGGAAAAAAAAACCTGTTCAAGATATTCATGATAGATGTTGTTCTATTTACTTTGTGAACACTTGTAGTTTGAACAGTCTCTTAAAGTGAATCATATTGGTGCTTTGTTTAACTTCTTTGGTTAATCCTTTTCATAATTTAATTCCACTTACTGATATGCTAAATGTTTTAAGTGTTGTACGAGCATACAAATGTTTTGAATGTGATTTTCCTCTAAGATTATTGTGCTTCTCTTTTGTAGAGAAGAAGTGGTGTACATTCTTGGGTAGCAGTTTATAGTTCACTTAGTACATAATTTTAGCTGTTTTCAAATGCATCAAATTGTTGAATTTCAATATTTGTGATTCAATAAATAAAGCATTTGTATGTTTTCTATATCCAACATTATGTATTTTTTTAATTGATCTTTTTTGTAACACCGTTACTGAATGAAGCGCACATTTGTAGTTGTTTCCCCATATTTCTACACAATAACTCAGACATGGTAACACTAGCGAGCAGTAGAGAATATGGACTGATTTTAGGTGCAGAACATGTTTTGCTTTATTCATTATTTACGTGTTTTTTGCGACGTTATGTTGTATATTTTTTACATGAGTTTTCCAGTTAATTTTGTCATCTATTATTTTTCCTGAGGGAACTCTCCTGAAGGAATCACTAAAGTACTATCTATCTATCTATCTATCTATCTATCTATCTATCTATCTATCTATCTATCTATCTATCTATCTATCTATCTATCTATCTATCTATCTATCTATCTATTTATCTATCCATCCATCCATCCATCCATCCATCCATCCATCCATCAATCCAGCTATCTATCTATCTATCTATCTATCTATCTATCTATCTATCTATCTATCTATCTATCCATCTATCTATCTATCTATCTATCTATCTATCTATCTATCTATCTATCTATCTATCTATCTATCTATCTATCTATCTATCTATCTATCTATCTACACCCAAAAATATTTTTTTCTTTTACCCTTTTAATATCTACTCTGTCTATTTGTAATTGTTTGATTTCCCCTTCTGTTACCAAATAGCATTATTTTTGTTTTACTGAGATTCAAAGATAGTCTGTTTTTGTCAAACCATCTTTTTTTCATTTCTTCTGTTATTTTTTGTATTAGCTTTTGTGTGTTCTCTCCTGAGCAAAACACAGTTGTATCATCTGCAAATAATACTAACTTTAAGTCCTTTGTAACTTTACAAATGTTGTTTGTATTGTGATTGAACAATTTTGGTCTAAGTATTGATCTCTGAGGTACGCCACAAAGTATTTTCAGCTCTGGAGAAGTGTATTTGTCTATCTTCACGTATTGCTCCCTGTTGGTTAAGTAGCTTCTAACCCAGTTCAAGGCAAACCCTCTGATTCCATACATTTCTAATTTGTTTATTCAGATATTGTGATTGATTGTGTCAAATGCTTTTGTTAAATCCATAAACACTGCAGCAGCCCATTTCTTGCTATCTATTGCAGTAGGGATGTATTCCGTTATTTCTATTAACGCCATTGATGTTGAGACTCTGTATCCGTATTTGGTTGTATGTGAGTGTTTCATTTTTATTCATGAATTTGTCTTATCTGTTGTTAAACAGTTTTTCAAAATTTTCAGAAAAGTGTGGAAGTAGAGAAACAGGTCTGTAGTTTGTAAAATACTGTTTGTCACCAGTCTTATAAATCGGTACGACTTTTGCTGTTTTAATTTTATTTGGGAATGTGTCTGTTTGAAATGATAGGTTGCTGAAATATGTTAAGTGCTCTAAAATCTCTTCAACAACCTTTTTTATCGTTTCCATAGCAATTTCTTTGCAATCAATTGAGGTTTTGCATTTACCTTTTTTTACAATATTGATCATTTCCACTTTTGTCACGCCTCTGAGGAACATAGAGTTGGCGTTTCTATCTATAGTGTCATTCAAGTTCTCAACTGATTCTGTGGAATCTTTTCCTCCAGATTTGGTCCAATGTTCACAAAGTACTTATAGATGCTTTCAACTACTTTGTTCATATTGTAATTTTTTACACTTCCATCTAAGAAGTAGACTTAGACTTAGACTTACACAAACTTGTATGATCCACAAGAGAAATGGTTCCACATAAAGTATAAAGATGGAATAGTTATTTAGGTAAAGTATTTAGGATAGTTCTCTTTAGTACCATTTTTAATAATGCTATTCAGCATGCCCACGTTGCTCTCATATTGTTTTTGTTCTGGTCCAACAATTGACTGTAACATTATTTTTTACATGTTTCTAGTATGCCAGTTAGCTTGTTCTTATACATTTTGCACTTGATTCCTGCTTCTGTAGATCTTATAAATGTTCTATAAAATGCCATTTTGTATATTATTTTTCTTTTGCTTCTTATTAAGTTTTTTCAATGGACAGTGTTTGTCATAAAGCACCTCAAAAGAATAAAAAAAACTGCCATATGCATCATTTACATCATTTTCACTGTAGACATTGTCCCAACTCTGTTTTCTCGGATCATTTTTAAAAGCTTTCATACTTTGTTATGTACATATTCTTTGAAAAGTATTTTTGTTATCAATGTTCCATTTCTTGTAGTTTCGGTCATAGATTGTGAAAACTGGCAGATGATAACCGATGTCGGATAATAGCAGGCCACTTGTGGTATTATTATCAAAATCATTAGTAAAAATATTATTAATAAGTATGGTTCTTTGTCCTAAGATTCTGCTTGACCTTGTGATTTTATCTGTAAACTCAGGCTAAACATTGTGTCAATAAAGTCGTCTATGGCCTTTGGTTTGTTTGGGTTCAAGAGGTCAATGTTGAAGTCTCCACATAAGAAAATACTTTTTTGATGGTTTCAGTAAAAGTTGCCTTAATCCAGTTCTCAAACCTATCAATGTTTGACTTCAGTGATCTATACATACAACTGATCAGTACGTTTTTACTTTTTTAAGATATTATCAATAGCTAGTGACATATTTCTTACCACTTTGTAGTTAAGGTTCTTCATCACATACACAGCTACTCCCCCTCCGTTCTTGTTGGTTCTGTTGATATAATTTAGTTCATAGCTTTTCAGGTCAAAATCCATTTCTATTTTAGTATCCATTCAGGTTTCTGAGATAGCAATAACTTTGAAGGGTTTGTTGAATTGTTAAAAAAAAAGCTTCATATTGTTGTAGTTACCATACAAACTTCTGCTGTTTAAAGGAATAATCGACAGTTTGTTGTCTATTTTAATGTTTCTGTTATATTGTTCGTCTGTATAATAAAAACAATTATTCCTGGTGTGGAAGAAAAACAGCGTATCTGGATCTATATTCTTATCTAATTCCGGACTATTGTAATTTATGCTGAAGGTTTTCAGTTCTATACATTCCTGTTCAGCAATTATGTGTTGCTCTCTGAGTGTCTGTTAGTGGAGATGAATTTGCACCTGAGTGAAGATCATCTTGTTTGTTAATCCCTTGGAACGTTGTAATTTTGTAGTCGAATGTCAATGTTTGTTTTCTGTCAGACTCCATTATCGTTTTTTTTTTGTTGTTATTGTAGTTGCTGGGAGTTCTGATATTTGTCCACAAATTCTTGATGTTTTTAACAATGACGACTCTTGTTTGAGGACCTCCATTCAGCTTTATGTAGATTTTGCAGTTTGCGCTCCAAGCTCTTTGACTTTTCCTGTTTTCTCGAGTCGTGTGCTTTCTTGGCGATTTCAGCATTGCGTTAAGGAGGGGTCCGTTCATGTACACATTTCAGTGTTTCCCCCAGAAAATGTGTTAGTTAAGGTGGTGTCTCTCCAGGGGGAAGTGGGTGGGTGTAAGGAACAGCGTAACTCGTCTCCATCTCATCGCTGCCACCACAGCCTTGGGGGGCAATAGACTACAGACTGCAGTGAAGTAGGGCTGCTTCGTCGCACGAGGAAGCCTACAACTTTTGGTTGTGTTTTCCGCTCCATATGCTGAATGCCGATATACAATATATTATCTCGATATTTTTTTCGTAAATTGAAAACAATACACAAAACAGTCCTAGTTACCTGAAATACTAAGTATGTCCTTATTAGGAGTTAGTAAGTCAATATTTTGACTTACTAATTTACTAAGTCAAAATAATGACAAACTAATGACTTACTATGTCAAAGTATTGACTTAACAAGTGAAATTAATGACTAACTGTAAGTAAGCGTTTGCAATAAGCGTTTGAAAAAAAGAGTTAAAAGGGGGCCACATGCTGACATATGTTCAACTCATCATGCTTAATTTATAACAGCATTTGGGAAGCCTGTTGTCAATTTTTATTTTGTAAATGTATCAGCAATTGTGCCCTTCAGCTTTTTTTTTTCTGTGTCAGAAATGCTATTTTAACTTTACCTTAACGAATGTGACCTGCGTGGTGTTGTTGCCTTTTCTAATCAGTGAAATGCACGTATGAATGGTGTTGATATCCACATCAATTCCCTTTGCATAATGTTGACCACATGTTCTGTTGAAGCAGCATTCATGTAATCTGGTTCTCTGTTGTCAACTGCTCTTGCATAGGATCGAGGATTGATGCGTAGCCCTGCAATCATGATGTGCTTCGGTCGGGTAAACTGCTCCATTTCCTCTTTAAAGTTTTCCAAAACAGTGATATTCCCCAGTTTGGTTATATTTTGTTGTGTGGCATTGGGCTGTTGTTCAAATATGTATACGCCAATATCAGGAGGGTGTCCCTGGGCAACAATGTTTCCGTCCTATCGTGGTGAGAAAAACAACTGTTGAGATGCAAATGAGCAATCCTACTATAAATGTCAATGACATGGCGTTGAGGTATTCTTTGGCCGAACCACCACTAACCGCACAAAATATTTGGAATCCCACACGTTAGCATTTCATTCAGTTGTAAACAAAGGAGCATCTGTGACCAAAATGTTTCTAACTCTTGTTATTTGTTGTAGGCTGAATTGCAGAGTCTTTTAGGAATGGTTGGAAGGACAGTGTTGTATGTGAAAGATAGTTGGTGTCGCAGACCTCCTCCTCTCTTCAGGGATGGTTTTTCAACTTTGACTCTTTGGTACCACCCGTCCTTCGTGTCCAGAATCTGTACATTTTTGTTCTCAAAGGAGTACTGATTCCCCTTGAGGTGCAGGTAGACAGCTGAGTCTTGGCCTGAAGAGTTCGCTTGTGTATGCTGTATCATACGTTGGCTTAGTGGTTGTTTTGTTTCCCCAATATATGAATCAGATCATTCATCATTACACTGGATAGTATACACCAGATTGTTTTTGTGGCTGTGGGATGTCCGGTCTTTAGGATGCACTAGTTTGTGTTTTAGGGGGATGCCTGGTTTGAAGTGTGCTTAATTGTTGCGCTGTTTTTCCCAGATACAGTAAATCTGATACATATGGAATGACTATACAGTATCTTTGTTTCTGTCACATTTTTCCTCCTGATCCACTGTTCTTGTTTCATTGAGAACTGGATGAACCTTTCACAAACGACCACCTAGGTCAACTACAGGTTTTGAGGCGTCCCCTCAAATGCTTATGCTCTTTTTCTTTGACCTGTGTGCTGGTAGGAACATTATAAGCTCTGTGCTGTTGGGTTCTGATAATGCCCGGTTTGTGTTCCAGTAGGTGGTGTGAGTCAAAAAGTAGGTATTGATAGGTAATTGTGGGTTTTCGGTAAACCTCGACATAGAGGCCCCTTTTCTTTCCAGTGTGGACAGCACAGTCTAAAACTTGATGATGAACTTATTGTTTTTTTTTCCACTGAGTTAATGTGCTCGGTGAATGCTTGCACTTGATGGCTTCTGATTTTCATCCATGGGTCATCCACATATCTGTACCAATGACTTGGTGCTGTTCCCTTAAAAGAGCTCAAAGCTATATTTTCCATATCCTCCATGTAAAGGTTTGACACTATTGGGAATACAGATTATCACATGGCAAATCGTTGTTTTTGTCGGTAAACCTTCAAAGTAATTGGAAGTGCGTAGTTTTAAGGCAAAGTTCCGGCCTAAGGAAAATCTGTTCCTGGTTTAGTGTGGCTCAATCCTGTAACATGTAATCACCTAGTAGACATTGCCTCACCGTCTCTACTGTATCCTGGGACGGGATACAGGTGAACAGGGAGGTGACATCAAATTAAACTATAGATTCATTGTTTTCGAGTTTTCGGTCTCTGATCTTTGCGACTAAGTCAATGGAGTTTTGGATGTTATGTGGTGTTTTGCCAATCACCTGTGCTGAGATGTTGACCACATACTTAGCAATCAAAGTCTATGAGCATGAACTGATGAAGCCTACTTAGATGAGAGGCGAAACGTCTTCTTAGACAAACCAAACTGTTGCGATCAATTGAATGCCCTGAGCATTGACAGGAATGCACTGTGAGAACTAGAGATGCGCGGGTAGGCAATTATATCACCCGAAACCGCATCACAAAAGTCGTCATCCACCCGCCACCCAACCGAACCAACATTTCATCAAAGCCACACCTGCCCACCACCCGCCCGTTGTTATATGTCTAATATAGACGATGCAAGGCATTAGTGAGGTTAAGAAAGTGTAACTCCCTCCAAATAGCACAGACACAATGGCTTTCTTGAACTGATTTATTTGAAGGCTTACTTTCCCTTCAAATTCACCGTGAAAACTGTAATAAATAAAGCAGGTTACAAACGTAAAAATAATAACATGCACAGCATGTGGATAAAACATTTTACCAAGTAAAATACCAACAAATGACAAATACATCGTTGGCCACACCCGGAAGTAGCTTCCTTACATCCGTCGACAGACCAAACGAGACACTTCAAAATAAAAGTATGCCCACATAATGTTTCAAAGAGTGCTGCTAGTTTTCCGTATGTGGGTAACATCATTTAACTATTTATAAATGGTTGATTTCTATAGGCTAGTAAGGTAAAGTGTTGTACCTGACAAGTTTTGGCTACCTTGCTTCTGCAGCCTTCATCAGAGGTGTCACGTGATGTTAGCGTGACGTTGTCTGTGACGTGTTATATGGATTGTACCATCAAGAGTAGTCAGGTACAACACTTTACCTACTAGCCTATATAAATCAACCATTTATAAATACACGTCAGTAGGCTAAACGAACCTCTTCAACATAACATTTAACTATGTATAATGTAGCGGCTGGCTACGGGGTGTCAGCCAATGACTTTGGCTGGGGGCGGGACTTCCGGGAGAGATAGGGAAGTGATGTTATCGACAGAAAGTGAGAGTTCGCGTTGTCCCGGGAAAAGCGTTAGAGACATGAGAGCTGTTGTGTGGTTGTATTACATCTTGTGCAATAAAGACAAGACAAACGAAGAAGTTGTATGAGCCTACATTCCTGGGATTGTTACAATATATATTTTCAAATTGGTTCAACCGCCACCCGCCCGAATCTATTCAAAATCTATTTTTTCGTCATGTCACCCGCCCGACCCGCGGTTTATCCGCGGAATCCGCGGTTGTGACCGCAAACCGCGCATCTCTAGTGAGAACAGTTGCTAGTATTTTACCATAAATAAAACTGTTTTTTCATTTCCTGTATAGCACTGTAAAATTGACAATTTATTTTACGGTAAATAAACTGGCAGGTCAGCTGCCAGAATTTTATGATCACAATACCAGTGGTGCTGTATTTCAAATTACAGTATTTCGGTCTAAAAATAACACTATATTTTACATTGGTATGTTTTACTATAAAATAAAAAAAAAAAATTCAAGTCTGTGTCTCAAAATGTAATACTTCATTAGTACACTTCAGTAAGTATAAGGTGTACACTGAATGCGCTGTCCCAAAACCATTACATTCCTTGCACACCATGGCGAATGCATATTTACCGGCTTCTTCTTCTTCTTCTTTTCACTATTTTTCCAGTGCTTTCCAGTAGCTCCTTAGCAGCCATTATTTCGAGATAGAGCCCCCTCCCCCTTCGACGACATGGCCAAGATGGCCACTTATGAGGGTAGTAAGTGCACTGTGCACTCACCATTCTGACTGTTTTGAGTGCAACATCCAGGTACTGTCAGTGCACTACCATGGTCACACACTTATTCATTTATAATCTCAAGTGTGCTGTACTTTCCAGGCTGTATAGCACACCGGTATTTAAGCCGCACCGCCTGCACGTAACAAATATTTTTACATCTATTAGCCGCCGCAGACTATTAGCCGCAGATATTTACCGGTACGAAAGATTTTGTAAATGTTTATTTACCTTAATTGTTTCCAAACAGTGCCTGTCACATGGCAGTAAAACGAGTGATCACACAAAACAGAAGTCATTGTCATGGACCCACGAGCTGTGGAAGTTACAGTAGCTCTCTGATCAGCTAAACAGACTCAATAACTCCACAGTGACGTTTTGGTGAATATATGAAACTGAAACAATACAAAAAGAATGCCATTGTAAATTAAAATTATGAACACAGACACCTGTAAAATAGGCTGACCTTATTCTGAAATCCCAAAAAGAGGACGCATATATGCGTGCCAAGGCCGGGACTCGGTGAAAATTTGCCAATGATACTCGAACTTGCTTTATACATAATATATAAATCTAAATAAAGCATTTTTTTCTCCTATGTTGACAGCAGTGTTTGCGCTTGGAACTTTTAAAAATGGGATCCTAGAGACTCCATCAAGTCCCTTAGTACATTTTTAGGGTACCACTTTTTTGTAAGCGTTTTGAAAAAAAAAGATAAACGTATGCATTATCCTGTTATATCTAACATTCCATGTTGTGTTTTGGAAAAAGGTTGTCATAAACGTTACTTCATCCATTAAAAAAAATATTAAAAAAAAAAAAAAAAAATTGTATGCATATGTAAATGTATTCAGTTATAAACTTTCATTCACTTTCTTCTTTTCTTCATGGATCTGAACTTTACCGCTGCTGGTAGTTTTTTCTATGTTGTTATTTAATAAGTTGTAGGTGTATTTATTTCAGTATAAAAGTGTAAAAAGTGTTTTGTTTAGGTCATGAAATGATGATAATTGTGTGCAAAGGCATACATATATTTATATTTAACACTAACATTTTTGGAGTTTAAATCAACTTCTTATCTATCCTTCATTTCAAAAGGATTTAGTTATTTTTATGTTGTTTGTTTTCTGCCCTTTTTTTGTCCAACAAAACTATGTTTTTAATGGCAAACGCACAAAATATGCAAAATCTTCCACCAAAAATATTTTTCAAAGTGGAATATTTGATGTGATGTAATGGGAACCTTGGATAGGTCAAGAATTCATATGAATATTGATTTTGATTCAATATTATGTTTTGAGCAATGATATCAGTCAACATTGCAACTTTTTCTAAATTACATTTCACTTTTAAACTTTTTTTTTCACTTTTGTTATGTTTTGTTTATTTTAATAGTATTTTTAGAATGTGAAGTGGGCCTTTAAAACAGTAGCTGCGGGCCGCAAATGGCCTCCGGGGCACACTTTTGACACCCCTAATTCTGATGAATCTATCATAAAAAGCGGAGCCTGGCGACGCATGCGCGTTTATCATAACTCTCTTGCTCTCTCTGTCCCTCCCTCACGAATGCTGCTGCGGGCGCACGCACCTTCAAAATTAGTTTTGTTTTTAACCCCTTCTTAACGTTCGTACATCGAAAATACCGTACACGCAATCCTAACTCAAAATACCGGACTTTTGAGGCATTTAAGAAATTCCGCCCGGACAGCCCCCGCAAAAAAGGATATGGTCAGTTTATGTAAACGTGTTAGCATACTTGCTAATGCTAATGACGCTAGCTTGATTCCATTACTAGAGCACGTGAAAATACGCATGACCACCTACAGACATCACACATGGGACAGTTTACGAAGTACGCTTTGTTTTAGCTAAATTGTAAAACTTACAGATGTTGCCTGGTTTGATGAATGAAGAATAATTTTGAGCAGAAACACTACAGTGGGATAGTAGACCAAACGAAATATACTTCCAATTCAAGGCACAGAACAGAAGTACATTTTTGACCGGCAGTCCCTACAGTGAGCGAACTAGTCCAAAACATAGCACCATAGCACAAATAATAACATCCATTTTTCGCCATCACTCCTTCACCACTTGAACATCTCCGGTGTCCCAGTAGGACCTTGAGTACCGTTCGCCAAAATAAAATGTGGTTTTGTATGGATATATAAAGCCTGTGTTCTTTCAGATTTTGAACTCAACCGTCGGAGAAGAACTGGTCTCACATTTTCCTTCTAACCGACAGAAAAATGAGGGCCTCACTTCCTCCTTTGACGTCAACACAGGACAACATGCGGATGAATTGGTAAACGTTGCTTTGTTGTTAGCCGTGTTTTTACCATTAAGATTCTGAGTCTTCGGGCGACTTTTTTCTCCGTCTTTGGCTCCCAATTTACTGCGGTAGTGGAGAATTATCAACATTGCCACCCTTACGAAGTCCAACTGTGAGGCAAAGATTGAGTTAGCGAGTGGCTAACGCTAACAGGATAGGTTTACACAATGTCATCTGCAGCCAATTAAGGGCTGTGTGACCAGGGGCCGCGTTGCCTTGGTTACCGGCAGTGACGTGACGTTTAACATGAGCTGCGGCGCGTCCCAAGGACACCGGGGAAAACATTAGCGATGCTCCTCATTGTCTTGTTGTCTTGTTTAAACCGAGGCATTAGCAGCGTGATGTCATCTCCTGTCAGTGTATTTGTGTGTGTGTGTGTGTGTTAGACATGACACAACACTTTTACTTGCCATAATGTGTCTAACTTACAGCAAAAAGTCAACAGGTTCATTTAGAGCAGGGGTCGGCAACCCAAAATGTTGAAAGGGCCATATTGGACCAAAAATGAAAAAATTTAAATCTGTCTGGAGCCGCAAAAAATTAAAAGACTTATATAAGTGTCTATATTAGCCTACTATCAAAGGCTGACGCAAATCTTTGTTGACAGAAATGTTTATTTACTCTACACATTTTTGCAACATTGGACATCATTAGTAAAATTGAGGCTTTTCACAGGATGAGATAACTTCTGGAAATTACTAACTCAGAATGGCCGAAGTTATAGATGTGTGTCCAAGTTTAATAAAAAAACGGTAGGCTGACGTCTTCTAATGGATTTATCGCACTCTTTGCAAGCTGGTTAACGTTTGCTGTGGTCTGGAACAACATGGCACACAAACAACTATCAGTCCTGCAGCCAATATTACATATAGCTAATGTGTCATGAGACATGCAAAAATACATTAAATACACAGAGGACATCCATCCATCCATCCATTTCTACCGCTTGTCCCTTTTGGGGCCCGGGGGGGCTGGAGCCTATCTCAGCTGCATTCGGGCAGAAGGCGAGTTACACCCTGGACAAGTCACCACCGTATCACAGGGCCAAAACTAATGTAGTCCAAATTCATAATAACACAAAAAAACATAAGAACTTAGATAAATAGATAAAAATACATAAAATACATAAAAATAAAGGAAATTAAATGAGCTGTTCAATCCCGGGCTCGGGATCTTTCTGTGTGGAGTTTGCATGTTCTTCCCGCGACTGCGTACCCCGGCTTCCTCCCACCTCCAAAGACATGCACCTGGGGATAGGTTGATTGGCAACACTAAATTGGCCCTAGTGTGTGAATGTGAGTGTGAATGTTGGCTGTCTGTCTGTGTTGGCCCTGCGATGAGGTGGCGATTTGTCCAGGGTGTACGCCACCTTCCACCCGATTGTAGCTGAGATAGGCACCAGCGCCCCCCCGCGACCTCGAGGGGTATAAGCGGTAGAAATGGATGGATGGTGGCTTAAATGAGCTCAAATATACCTACAAACGAGGCATAATGATGCAATATGTACATACAGCTAGCCTAAATAGCATGTTAGCATCAATTAGCTTGCAGTCATGCACTGACCAAATATGCCTGATAAGCACTCCAGCAAATCAATAAAATCAAAAAAAGGTCATGTTTGTGCATTCACACACAGCATACAACGTGTGGTGGACAACATGAGACAAAGAAGGAGTAGCAAAAAACACGTATTTCTGTGGCAGCGTCAGAGAAAGTTGTACATGTAAACAATTTACGGTGGAGTTCAAAGATCGTTGAAATTAGGACCCAACAGTTCCTGCCAAATACTCTCTCACCAGTAAAGCATGTTTAATATAAACAGTGGGATTTCAACAATTATTAAGGTTTGTGTCATGTTTGTTCTCCTACAGAAAATATATTCAAACAAAAAACGGATTGGCAACACTAAATTGGCCCTAGTGTGTGAATGCGAGTGTGAATATTTATCTGTTGTGGCCCTGCAATGAGCTGGCGACTTGTCCAGGGTGTACACCACCTTCCGCCCGAATGCAACAGAGATAGGCTCCAGTATCTCCCGCAACCCCAAAAGGGACTAGTGTCAAGATGGGGGGGTCGCAGCTTGCTGCGGGTTCATTTTCCCAGGAAGGCAGACGGACTACTCGGGAAATGACGTGCTGGTAAAAACATAATTACATTTTGAACTCAAAAGCTACAACAAAGTACAAAAAAAAGGCGCGCACAAGGCGGAAACACAACTTAAACAAAATTTTGGACAATAAACAAAACTTACTTGACAGGAAAAAGAACATGAATCTATGGCATGAAGAGGAGCAGCATGAAAAGAACAACAACAATGTCGCCAGGCTGACTGCCTGCTAACTACAAGCTTAAATAATAGTGACACGATTAACACAGGTGCGCGAGTCCTAAACAAATCAGGGGCGTGAGTTCAAATGAATCAGGTGAACTAATGGTTGTCATGGTGACAAAACCAAACGGAACACGACCACAAAACATGACAAAAAGCGGTAGAAATGGATGGATGGATGGAAAAAATGGTAACACTTTAGTATGGGGAACATATTCACCATTAATTAGTTGCTCATTAACATGCAAATTAGTGACATATTGGCTCTTAATTAGTCATTATTAGGTACTTATTAATTCCTTATTCTGCATGGCCTTATTATACGACCAGTAAGCCATTAACTAAGAGTCTTCCCTCAATAACCTCAGAATTATTGCTTATTAGTAACCCTAATCCTTACCCTTATATGTTTCCCTAAAGTCTAAATAACTCTAAATTAAGTCTTTGTTAATTAGAATATGTTTCCCATACTAAAGTGTTACCCATTCGACCATCCATAGTCTACCGCTTATTCCCTTTGGGGTCGCGCAGGGCGCTGGAGCCTATCTCAGCTACAATCAGGCGGAAGGCGGTGTACACCCTGGACAAGTCGCCACCTCATCGCAGGGCCAACACAGATAGACAGACAACATTCACACTCACATTTACACACTAGGGCCCATTTAGTGTTGCCAATCAACCTATCCCCAGGTGCATGTCTTTGGAAGTGGTAGGTAGGTCTTTATTGTCATTGCAACAAGTACAACAAAACTTTGTTTTCAGCACAGACCTGTTCAAGATTAGACAAACAAACAGTGTACAGGGTTACAGAACAAGAACGCTGATGGGTCGCCATAAGGCGCCCCGTAAAAGATGGGAAAAAGGTAAACGCTGGGCCAAGATCAGTAAAAAATACAATCCAGACTGGGCTCCCTGGAGCCCAGTTCGGAGTGAGAAAAAACCTCCCTAGCAAAGCACATAATCATATTACAACATACATCTCGAGATATCTAGCAACAGAGGGAAGGTAGTTCAAGGTCATGGTGGTAGGCCGCAGCTCTCAGGCGCTGAGCATCCATTTATCACCCCTACGGGATTTGCGTCGAGGGCGTTGGATTAGGGGGACGGGTGTGTGGCGTATATTTTTTTGTGGATGTGTGTGTGTGTGTGTATATAAGCCCATAGTGTGTCTCTGTTCCGCGGCCTTGATGTATTTGCCGTCGCTAGTCCAAAGTTCACAACAACAAGTGTGTGTCCATGAGGGACAAAAAGGGAGTTTGTTGTGTCTTCGCTGCAGCGATCTTCGGGAGAGTCTCGAAGTCAGGGAAACAATCCAAGTTAAAATTATTTGTATGCGAGTGAAAATAAAATTTGCTTTTCCATCTAAAATTGTCTATGACTGGTCCTCAAAAACTGCGGGGTAGACAGTCCGATGTAATCCACAGTTCTTCCCGCATCCTCCAATCATTTGTGGCAGCTTTGGGCTACTTTGAAGACTGCCAGCAACTTCCAATTTGTGGACAAACCAGAGCAACGCTTACTCCAATCAGCAGATGTCCTGTTGTCATAATTCCGAATAGGTGGATATCTTCACGTCCTCCACAGAAAAGGGTCGCCAGGCAAGCGGCCCTCCTTCTTCTCCCAAAAGTCCGTCATGTGTCCAGCAAGAACCGCTTCGTCACGAGAGCAGGTTCCCCCAAACCCATGATCTTGTCAATTTTGTTGAGGCCAGTTAAATAGTACCAATGTTTAGATTTGGAGAGCAGTGCAAAAAGAGGCAACAAGAAAGTTAGGACAAGACAAAACAAAGAAGCAAGCAGGAGAGATAAGGGAGAGGAAAGGGGAGCATCCACCCTCAGTGAGTGCCAGAAAGAAAAATGGGAGAAAGCCAGAGTACCCGGAGGGAACCCACGCATTCACGGGGAGGACATGCAAACTCCACACAGAAAGATCCCAAGCCCGGAATTGAACCACCCAACACACACACACACACACACACACACACACACAGGGGCGCCGCTAGGGATTTTGGGCCCCATGAAAAGAATCTTTAGAGGGCCCTCAACACATAATTTCATATAATTTCATCATCATTAGGGGCCTCTCTGGGCCCCCCTCCATCATGGGCCCCTAGAATCCGTCTCCTTTACCCCCCCTTTTCGGCGCCCCTGCACACACACACACACACACACACACACACACACGCACACACACATGCACAGTTTCCTGTCATGATGACCGACAGCAGTATGAAGACTTCAATGTAACGCCACAGGGCACCAACACTATTTATTTTGCCTTTTATTCTTTCACATGTGCGTATGTGCACGTGTGTTTGTGTGTGTGTGTGCTTTCACAGGTGAATAACTGTACATGATGTAAAAGGGAGGTTAATTTAAAATGTGTGCTCGTTTGGTCATCGATTGTTGTTTCCATCACTGTCAAAGCTAAGTGGCCTCATGTCTTGCACAGCAATTAAACAAAACACACACAGTTCTTTTTCTGCGACGATACTGAGTATTGAGTGCTGAGTATATGCTGGTGAAGGCAAGTGCCATTGATACTGAAACATGAATAAACTGAGCTTTATCAATGATCTCTCACTCGGGCAAATATTTCATCGTCCAGAAAAAAAGGGTCTGGTGTCACTCTTCGTCTATTGTGAACATTAGCGTAGGCTCTCATTCAGGCGGGCACACTCGCCTTCAGCGGGCTCTAATAATGGTCCTCAGCATGATGGTGCTGTGTGGGTGTAAGTGTGTGTGTGCCACATGCAGCGCTCACGTATTCGCTTTCTTTGATATGCTGATGCAGGCATGCAGCACATTTTTTCCGTTGTGTGTGTGCGCATGTTAGGGTGCAGTAGATTTATGGGCCTGCCTCAGTGCGGGCTGATGATGTGGTACGGAGCCATGAATCAGCTGGGCCTGTAATGAATTGTGATGGCCCACAGGAAGAGGAGGAGTGTGTGTACACAGCGAAGATGCTGAGCACCACAAAGATTTAATGAGAACGACTGAAAGGAAATCACATTTGCGAGAAAAAAAAAAAAAAAAAAGCTTTGTCGGGAGTCATTTTTGTGGCTGAGATATACTGGCGCTCCTTAAACGCCTCACATGCACATGATTGTGCAGCGGTAAGGAAAGGCGGTCGAGGAGGGAGTCCCACAATCCTTTGATGCTTTTAATACAATGTTCCGGCATAGTCGGTCTCAAAATAATAGGAACGTCTTTGAATATGACACAGTACATAATAGTTGTTAAAGGAATAGCTTTAAAAAATAAGCATTGCTTTGTGAAGGCAGCATTTTTTTGTATCGGATGTCATTAGACGGTGCACATAATGAAGTGTCCTGTCAAGGTAAGGATGTCTTTTGGCTCTTCAAGACAGTGGTTCTCAAATTGGGGGTACTTGAAGGTATGCCAAGGGATACGTGAGATTTTTTTTTAAATATTCTGAAAATAGTAGCAATTAAAAAATCCTTTATAAATATATTTCTTGAATAATACTTCAACAAAATATGAATGTAAGTTCATAAACTGTGAAAACAAATATACAAGAATGCAATATTCAGTGTTGACAGCTAGATTTTTTTGTGGACATGTTCCATAAATATTGATGTTAAAGATTTATTTTTTGGTGAAGAAATGTTTAGAATTAAGTTCATGAATCCAGATTGATCTCTATTACAATCCCCAAAGAGGGCACTTTAAGTTGATGATTACTTCTATGTGTAGATATCCATCCATCCATCCATTTTCTACCGTTTATTCCCTTTTGGGGTCGCGGGGGGCGCTGGCGCCTATCTCAGCTACAGTCGGGCGGAAGGCGGGGTACACCCTGGACAAGTCGCCACCTCATTGCAGGGCCAACACAGATAGACAGACAACATTCACACTCACATTCACACACTAGGGCCAATTTAGTGTTGCCGATCAACCTATCCCAGGTGCATGTCTTTGGGAGTGGGAGGAAACCGAAGTACCCGGAGGGAACCCTAGCATTCACGGGGAGAACATGCAAACTCCACACAGAAAAATCCCGAGCCTGGGATTGAACCCAGGACTGCAGGACCTTCGTATTGTGAGGCAGACGCACTAACCCCTCTGCCACCGTGAAGCATGTGTAGAAATCTGTATTTATAATTGAATCACGTTGTTTATTTTTCAACAAGTTTTTAGTTATTTTTATATCTTCTTTTCCAAATACTTCAAGAAAGACCACTACAAATGAGCAATATTTTTGCACTGTTACACAATTTAATAAATCAGAAACTGATGACATAGTGCTGTATTTTACTTCTTTATCTCTTTTTTTCAACCAAAAATGCTTTGCTCTGATTAGGGGGTACTTGAATAAAAAAAAATGTTCACAGGGGACACATCACTGAAAAAAGGTTGAGAACCACTGCTTTAGGGCACAAAAATGCAGTAAAATCGAATTTATTTTTCTGGAAAATTATTTTGTACTTGTCTGGGAAATGCAATGCAGTGCAGTCCAACCCACCTCTCAGTGGGGACTATGTCGGCGAGCTGCAGCATAAGAGTTCATCAGTAGCACAAAAAAATAGTGACATGGAAGTCGTAATTAGATGTAATGAATACACGGGGGAAGCGCTGCTTCATCTTCACGGGTCATGGTGTTTCATTAGCAAATTTCCCGCCTTTGTTACGGAATCACGTGCTCACGTGCTCTGCTTAATAGGCAAGCATGCTGCTCGTTGGCGTGGTTACACTCCAAGTCAACAGGGGGCAGCATGCTGCCTGTGAGGCATCTACGGGTGTCATTGTTAAAACTAAACGTTAAATATTTTTAATAACTGTGAGACACATATGGGTGGTTCTCAATGTTTTATTTTCTTAAGTACACCTTTGGAAAAAAACTCGGCTCTCCATGTACCACCATAATTACCAACATTAGAACAAAGCAGTGTAGTAGGCCTAAGCATTCATTAAAGGCAACACAGAAGTTTTATTAAACAAGTAAATTCAATATTTTGGCCACTGCAACATTACACACAGTTTGAACTGTGTAACACTGTGTTTGAAAATAGAAAAATAAAAGGCTGCACTTTAATCAAGTGATTTTTTGGTGTACCACGAGATGGAGCTAGTGGTACGCGTACCACAATTAGAAAACCACTGGACTAGAGTATAAAAATAGTTTTACGGTGTTGATTGTAGAACAATTAGGAAAATACATATTACTTTTTGTCTCTTGCATGTAGTTAATGCTTCAAATACAAAGTTGCATATTTGCTTAGTAGTGCGTGCTATGCACACTCATCATTTTGGCTGTTTTCAGTGCAACATGCAGGACTAACAGTGCGCTGCATTTTGCTGTCTTTGTCAGTGTACTTATTCGCTTAAAGTGTAGGTACGGAAGTGTGCCAGTTGACACAGACGTAATTTGGATTGTAAAATAACAGTTTGTTTTTTTCTGTTAGCATGCATCATGTACACTGGATACAAATATAAATGCAACACTTTTGTTTTTGCTCTCTATCTTCAGGAGTTGAACTCAAAGATTGAACACTTTTACTAAATACACAGAAGACCTGTCGGTCTCAAATATTGTTCACAAATCTGTCTGAATATCTGTAAGTGAGCATTTCTTCTTCCAAAGGCGTTTCAGAGAATTTGGCAGTACATCCAACCGGTCTCACAACCGCTGACCGCATGTAACCACACGAGATCAGGACCTCCACACCCAGCAGGTTCACCTCCATGATCGTCTGAGACAAGCCACCCGGACAGCTTCTGCAACATTTGGTTTGCACATCCGAAGAATTTCTGCTCAATCTGTGAGAAATCATCTCAGAGAAGCTCATCTGCATGCTCGTCATTCCTCATCGCGGTCTCGACCTGACTGCAGTTCGTCTTCGTAACCGACTTAAGTGGGGAAATGCTCACATTTGATAGCGTCTGGCACATTGGAGAGGTGTTGTCTTCACGGATGAATCCCGGTTTTCACTGTTCAGGGCAGATAGCAGATGGCGTGTGTGGCGTCGTGTGGGAGAGTGGTTTGCTGATTTCAATGTTTTAAATGGAGTGGCTCATGGTGTGGGTGGTGTTATGGTATGTGCAGGCGTATGTTATGGACAAAGAATGCAAATGCATTTTATTGATGGCATTTTGAATGCACAGAGATATCGTGACAAGATCTTGAGGCCAATTGTTGTGCCATTCACCCCAGACTATCACCTCATGTTGCAGCATGACAATGCACGGCCCAATGTTGCCAGGATCTGTACAAAAATCCCGGAAGATGAAAACATCACAATTGTTGCATGGCAAGCATACTCACCAGACATGTCACCCATTGAGAATGTTATGGATGCTGTGGATCGACGTATACGACAGCATATTCCGGTTCCTGCCAATATCCAGCAACTTTGCATAGCCGTTGAAGAGGAGTAGACCAACATTCCACGACCACAATCAAAAACCTGAGCAACTCTATTCCAAGGAGATGTGTTGCACTGCATTGGCAAATAGTGGTCACACCAGATACTGACTGCTTTTTTGACCTCCCCCAGATCCTAATAAAGCAAAACTGCACATTTCAGAGTGGTCTTTTATTGTAGGCAGCCTAAGGCACGCCTGTGCAATAATCATGCTGTTTAATCAGGATATTGATATGTCACACCTGTGAGGGGGAATGGATTATCTTGGCTAAGAAGAAATGCTCACTAACACAGATTTAGACAGATTTGTCAACAATGTTTAAGAGGACTAGGTAATTAGTAAGTATGGTATAAGTTTTACATATTTGAGTTCAACTCATGAAAAATGGGAGAAAATAACTAAAGTGTTGCGTTTATATTTTTGTTCAGAATATATAAAGATGCTACGTGTCCTTGTGTCGGTAGAATACTGCTGATTAAAATACCAGTGTTGAAATGGGATTTCAGTCAGCGTCACATGATGCTGAATATTTGTCACGGGCCCGTCACGTCGTTTTGAAGACATGATAATCAGACTCGCCAAGAGCGTGAAAACGGTTTCAATTATCCTCGACAGTCGACACACAAACGTAGCGCCGCATGTGCAGTCACGTGCGAGCAGATAATCCTGTGAGCAGATATGACAACACAGAGAAAATAAAGTGGGTCATTTAAAATAAGAAGCATCCACAACATCGTTCTCCTCATTTCAACCAAAAACATGACGCCAGAAAAACCAGCTGCTATCACTTAACAGCCAGCGGCCAGCTCGGTATTGTGTGTGTGTGTTCAAGGCCGACCAAAGTCAATACGCACACACACCAGTCACACTTAATGTGACTGCTGTTTACTTGTTACTAGAACACAACAACACTTTGAGCCAAAGAGATGGTCTGGAACCATTCATCAATATATTGGATGTTCTGAACCGAGGATGTTGTTGTGGCTTATGAAGCCCTTTGAGACACTCGTGATTTAGGGCTATACAAATTATTTTGGATTGATTGATTGATTGATTTTTCAACATGTTTCTTTCCAGATGTTGGATGTTATTCCATGTTTCTGTCCAGAGGCTGGATGTTCTTCAGCATGTTTTTGTCAGGCCTGTTGTACTCTTTCGTTTTTATCAAACACTTGTTGAGAGTAGTGTTGTCCTGATACCAATATGTTGGTACTGGTACCAAAATGTATTCCGGTACTTTTCTAAATAAAGGGGACCACACAAAAATATCATTATTGACTTTATTTGAACAAAAAATCTTAGGGTACATTAAACCTGTTACCTGTTACCTATCCATTTTGTGCCTCATGGCACATACTGTTAGGCCCTCACAGAGCTTCTGTATTTCTCACGATCGGCTGCTCCAGCTCCATCCTCCCTCTTTCCTTTCTTTCTCAACGGTGCGCATCCAGGTGGTCTTTGGTTTTCCCTTTCTTCTTTTCCCCTCTGGTGCCCAGGTCACGGCTATGCTGCAATTGTTGTTGTGGTCCTGTATGTGTCCAATCATCTTCCATCTTGGTAGCTTTATATCCTTACTGAATGGTTTCATATTTGACTACGTATGCCCTTCTTTGACTTATGTGTAGTGTGTTGAAAGTTAACATTCAATATTGTGACTCCGATGTATTGCAGTCTGTAGTGAAGCATGAATAGGTATTACTTGCCCTTCAGGTATATGTTTGAAATAAATGAACCATATTTGTCTCAACAGAGACAAGGATTAGTGATTTAGAAGTAGTTACAACTAGGGTTGCAAAGGTGTGGAAAGTTTCCGGTAAATTTCCGGAAACTTTCGGGAAGTTTACCACGGGAAGTTAAGCTCGGGCAGTTTGAAAATATGGACCATTTTTTTGATTATTCAAAGTTAGACACCATTCATGGAAATTAATGGGAATATATGGGAATTAAAGCCTGCATGTTGGAGTTCAACCCAGTGGACCAAAGGGTAGCCTCCCTCCGCCTTCGGGTGGGGGGACGGGTCCTGACTGTTGTTTGCGCTTACGCACCAAACAACAGTTCAGAGTACCCACCCTTTTTGGGTACACTCGAGGGAGTACTGGAGAGTGCTCCCCCGGGTGATTCCCTTGTTCTGCTGGGGGACTTCAACGCTCATGTTGGTAACGACAGTGAAACCTGGAGAGGCGTGATTGGGAAGAATGGTCGCCCGGATCTGAACCCGAGTGGTGTTTTGTTATTGGACTTCTGTGCTCGTCACAGTTTGTCCATAACAAACACCATGTTCAAACATAAGGGTGTCCATATGTGCACTTGGCACCAGGACACCCTAAGCCGCAGTTCCATGATCGACTTTGTAGTTGTGTCATCGGATTTGCGGCCTCATGTTTTGGACACTCGGGTAAAGAGAGGGGCGGAGCTTTCTACCGATCACCACCTGGTGGTGAGTTGGCTGCGATGGTGGGGGAGGATGCCGGACAGACCTGGCAGGCCCAAACGCATTGTGAGGGTTTGCTGGGAACGTCTGGCAGAGTCTCCTGTCAGAGAAAGTTTCAATTCCCACCTCCGGAGGAACTTTGAACATGTCACGAGGGAGGTGCTGGACATTGAGTCCGAGTGGACCATGTTCCGCACCTCTATTGTCAAGGCGGCTGATCGGAGCTGTGGCCGCAAGGTAGTTGGTGCTTGTCGTGGCGGTAATCCTAGAACCCGCTGGTGGACACCAGCGGTAAGGGATGCCGTCAAGCTGAAGAAGGAGTCTTTTCGGGTTCTTTTGGCTCATAGGACACCAGAGGCAGTGGACAGGTACCGATAGGCCAAGCGGTGTGCAGCTTCAGCGGTCACAGAGGCAAAAACTCGGACATGGGAAGAGTTTGGGGAAGCCATGGAAAATGACTTCCGGATGGCTTCGAAACGATTCTTGACCACCATCCGCCGCCTCAGGAAGGGGAAGCAGTGCACTGTCAACACCGTGTATGGTGCGGATGGTGTTCTGCTGACCTCAACTGCGGATGTTGTGGATAGGTGGAAGGAATACTTTGGCGACCTCCTCAATCCCACCAACACGTCTTCCTATGAGGAAGCAGTGCCTGAGGAATCTGTGGCGGACTCTCCTATTTCTGGGGCTAAGGTTGCTGAGGTAGTTAAAAAGCTCTTCGGTGGCAAGGCCCCAGGGGTGGATGAGATCCGCCCGGAGTTCCTTAAGGCTCTGGATGCTGTGGGGCTGTCTTGGTTGACAAGACTCTGCAGCATCGCGTGGACATCGTGGGCGGTACCTCTGGATTGGCAGACCGGGGTGGTGGTCCCTCTCTTTAAGAAGGGGGACCGGAGGGTGTGTTCCAACTATCCTGGGATCACACTCCTCAGCCTTCCCAGTAAGGTTTATTCAGGTGTACTAGAGAGGAGGCTACGCCAGATAGTCGAATCTCGGATTCAGGAGGAACAGTGTGGTTTTCGTCCTGGTCGTGGGACTGTGGACCAGCTCTATACTCTCGGCAGGGTTCTTGAGGGTGCATGGGAGTTTGCTCAACCAGTCTACATGTGCTTTGTGGACTTGGAGAAGGCATTCGACCGTGTCCCTCGGGAAGTCCTGTGGGGAGTGCTCAGAGAGTATGGGGTATCGGATTGTCTTATTATGGCAGTCCGCTCCCTGTACGATCAGTGTCAGAGCTTGGTCCGCATTGCTGGCAGTAAGTCGGACACGTTTCCAGTGAGGATTGGACTCCGCCAAGGTTGCCCTTTGTCACCGATTCTGTTCATAACTTTTATGGACAGAATTTCTAGGCGCAGTCAAGGCATTGAGGGGTTCCGGTTTGGTGGCCGCGGGATTGGGTCTCTGCTTTTTGCAGACGATGTGGTCCTGTTGGCTTCATCTGGCCGGGATCTTCAGCTCTCACTGGATCGGTTCGCAGGTGTGAAGCGGCCGGAATGAGAATCAGCACCTCCAAATCCGAGTCCATGGTTCTCTCCCGGAAAAGGGTGGAGTGCCATCTCCGGGTTGGGGAGGAGACCCTGCCCCAAGTGGAGGAGTTCAAGTACCTAGGAGTCTTGTTCACGAGTGGGGGAAGAGTGGATCGTGAGATCGACAGGCGGATCGGTGCGGCGTCTTCAGTAATGCGGACGTTGTACCGATCTGTTGTGGTGAAGAAAGAGCTGAGCCTGAAGGCAATGCTCTCAATTTACCGGTCGATCTACGTTCCCATCCTCACCTATGGTCATGAGCTTTGGGTCATGACCGAAAGGATAAGATCACGGGTACAAGTGGCCGAAATGAGTTTCCTCCGCCGTGTGGCGGGGCTCTCCCTTAGAGATAGGGTGAGAAGCTCTGTCATCCGGGAGGAACTCAAAGTAAAGCCGCTGCTCCTCCACATCGAGAGGAGCCAGATGACGTGGTTTGGGCATCTGGTCAGGATGCCACCCGAACGCCTCCCGAGGGAGGTGTTTAGGGCACGTCCAACCGGTAGGAGGCCACGGGAAAGACCCAGGACACGTTGGGAAGACTATGTCTCCCGGCTGGCCTGGGAACGCCTCGGGATCCCCCGGGAAGAGCTAGACGAAGTGGCTGGGGAGAGGGAAGTCTGGGCTTCCCTGCTTAGGCTGCTGCCCCCGCGACCCGACCTCGGATAACCGGAAGAAGATGGATGGATGGATGGATATGGGAATTAATGGGGAATTAAAATAATTATATATTATTGGGCTCTTGTCTATATGCTGCTGCATGTTTTTGGCCTTTTTGAGGTCGCTCTTTGCGCAGTATTTGCAAATGTACAAAGTGAGTGAGTGAGTGAATTATATTTATATAGCGCTTTTTCTCTAATGACTCAAAGCGCTTTACATAGTGAAACCCAAATATATAGCTTTTCCGCTTACATTGGTTGGGGTAAAATGTCTCCACACATCAGGTGGTGTACGTGGCTTAATTCTGTTTATATTTATTTATTCTTGTAAAACATTAATGCAAGCCACACACAGATATAAATAGTCAACTAAACAATTGGAGTAGTCTTTAAAAATATTTTACTGATAAAGACAAATGAATAGAAATAGTCTAGATGAAAAAATGAACACTCAATCAGTTTGCTAAATCAAACTTTAACCTACGTTCTTGTGTGACAACAGAATGGCTAGCAGAACAGGATGCAGAAGAAACTACACCTTTTGATTTAGTCTTTGCTAGTTGAACTTTACAGATCACAAAAAAAGGTAAAATCGGATCGCTAACGTTGTTAGCATAAATGAATGGGATTTAACATAGAGAAAATTAGCATCATGGCTCACTGAGAAATATTTTCGGTTCATTATGAGACTGTGGTGGTACATAAATCTAGCTAGCTAGAGATAATGGCCCCAAAATCCTTTAACAAGTACAGGAACAGTTGATTAAATTATTTAATTATAGTATTTAATTAAAATTGAATACCATAGATCAAATATATTTTCCCCAGTAATATCATCAAAACTCACCTGACTGGATGAAGTCCTTGGGCTCAAATACTAGTGTGGCCTCAATAGCCCTGCTGTGGTGTGTAGCATGCTGGGAATTATCTGTGCATGTGTTGGAAGAATGAAATTATACTGAATTTGCATTAAATCAGGTTGTTTTAGCTAATAATGTAAATGGGGTATACTTGTATAGCGCTTTTCTACCTTTTTGAAGGAACTCAAAGTGCTTTGACACTATTTCCACATTCACACACACATTCACACACTGATTGTGGGAGCTGCCACGCAAGGCCCTAACCAGGACCCACCAGGAGCAAGGGTGAAATGTCTTGCTCAAGGACACAACGGACGGGACTAGGATGGCAGAAGCTGGGGATTGAACCAGGAACCCTCAGGTTGCTGGCTCAGCCACTCTCCCCCCAATCATGCTGCAAGATCTAGCATGTTGCATTCAATGTTTATTCCCATTAATTTCCCATTGATTCCCGTTAATTCCTGTTAATGCCCATTGAAAGTTTCCAAAATGTAATATTCCAGGAATTTTGCAACCCTATTTACAACACTGCGGATAGACATTAACCGGTAGCTAGCTAGCCAGGTCTTAAAGAACCTCTTCCTGAGGGCGTTTCCGTGTTTTAACGTCACCTTTATTTTTAGTTAATAAGCCAAAATGTGTCTGTTTTCCCTCTTTGCTGTCTACACACTGTCTGCTTGTAATTACACCGTGATTGTGTGCTGCCGCGAACATGCTCGTCTGAATGACACAACATATATGATTAATTAGTATAGTACTATACTAATACCTGTATTGAGAGTTGATTGTTTTATTTTCTTTTATTTGTTGGTTTCACTGTCTTTTAGTTAAAGGGGAACATTATCACCAGACCTATGTAAGCGTCAATATACAGTATACCTTGATGTTGCAGAAAAAAGACCATATGTTTTTTTAAAGGGGAACATTATCACAATTTCAGAAGGGTTAAAACCAATAAAAATCAGTTCCCAGTGGCTTATTTTATTTTTCAAAGTTTTTTTACCCATCATGGAATATCCCGAAAAAAAGCTTTAAAGTGCCTGATTTTCGCTATCTTTAAATCTATCGTCCATTTTCCTGTGACGTAATTTAGTGATGCCAAAATGGCGGATAGCACAGCAAGATATAGCGACATTAGCTCGGATTCAGACTCGGATTTCAGTGGCTTAAGCGATTCAACAGATTAAGCATGTATTGAAACGAATGGTTGGAGTATGGAGGCAGACAGCGAAAACGAAATTGAAGAAGAAACTGAAACATTGAGCAAATAGCTATTGACGCTATTCGGCGATTCCCTTCAATCGAAGTGTCGCAGGATGTCCATACATCTCTGTGCCATGTCTGCCTTAACATCGCCGGTAAAATGTGGAGACAAAACGATCGGGACTTTCGCATCTTGTGACACTGGAGCAACTTAAATCCGTCGATTGGTAAGTGTTTGTTTGGCATTAAATGTGGGTGGAGAAAAAGGCTGGATACAAATATAGCTACAAATGTACATACAGCTAGCCTAATTAGCATGTTATCATCGATTAGTATGCCGTGCTGATCAAAGCACACTCCACGTAAGTCTACTTGAATCCGTCCCTGATCGTGTTGTTACACCCTCCGACAAGACACAGACGAGGCATGATGTCTCCAAGGTACAGAAAACAGTCGAAAAAATGGAAAATAACAGAGCTGATTAGACTCGATGTTTGTAATGTGTTTGAGAAAATGGTGGACTGACTACCTTAGGTGACGTCACGTTGTGACGTCATCGCTCTTAGAGCAAATAATAGAAAGGCGTTTAATTCGCCAAAATTCACCCATTTAGAGTTCGGAAATCGGTTAAAAAAATATATGGTCTTTTTTCTGCAACATCAAGGTATATATTGACGCTTACATAGGTCTGGTGATAATGTTCCCCTTTAACCGATTTCCGAACTCTAAAAGGGTGAATTTCAATTGATAGCCTGTCGAGCGATAACATTTTACCCGTGACGTCACAACATGAAACAATCTGCCATTTTCTCAATCTTATTAAACGCACCAAGTCAAATTAGCTCTGTTATTTTCCGTTTTTTCGACTGTTTTCCCATACCTTGGAGACATCATGCTTCGTCGGTGTGTTGTCGGAGGCTGTAACAACACGAACAGAGACGGATTCAAGTTGCACCAGAGGTCAAAAGATGCGAAAGTCCCCCGTTTGTTCCGCACACTTTACCGACAACAGCTGTGCTACGACAGAGATGGCAAGAATGTGTGGATATCCTGCGACACTCAAAGCAGATGCATTTCCAACGATAGAGTCAACAAAATCTGCAATATTGGAAAATAGACCACCACTGAATCTGCCGGAGTGCGAGCTATTCAGGGACTACGGCAGTCTCCTACCGCAGACGAGCGAGGTAAACCCCTTGGATATGTTGGCTATGACGCGATTAATGCCACTTCTTTTTCTGTCTCAATTTCTCCACCAAACTTATAACGTTGTGCATGAATGCACAAAGGTGAGTTTTGTTGATGTTATCGACTTATGTGGAGTGTCCTAAACAGACATATTTGGTCACGGCATGACTGCAAACTAATCGATGCTAACATGTTATTTAGGCTAGCTGTATGTACACATTGCATCATTATGCCTCATTTGTAGCTACATTTGCATCCAGCCTTTCCCTCCACCCACATTTAATGCCAAACAAACACATACAAATCGTTAGTTAGAAGGCGATCGCCGAATTCGTCCTCGCTTCCTCCCGTGCCGCTGTCTGTCGGGATATGGCTCTATAGCTTCAGTTTCTTCTTCAATTTTATTTTCGATACCTGCCTCCACACTCCAACCATCCGTTTCAATACATGCGTAATCTGTTGAATCGCTTACGCCGCTGAAATCCGAGTCTGAATCCGAGCTAATATCGCTATACCTTTCTGTGCTATCCGCCATGTTTGTTTCTGGTTGGTCATGCTGTGACGTCACAGGATAATGGACAGGTGGATATAACGACGGTTAAAATCAGGCACTTTGAAGCCTTTTTTCAGGATATTGCGTGATGGGTAAAATTTTGAGAAAAACTTCAAAAAATTAAATAAGCCACTGGAACTGATTTTTATTGGTTTTAACCCTTCAGAAAGTGTGATAATGTTCCCCTTTAAAGACCGAAACAGCCAGACTAGTCTTGCTCTAAGATTACCGGAGTAAAACTAAGACACTTAAACTTCTTCCTCCAAAAGCATGTTCTCCTCCCTGAGCCATGTCCTTGTGGGTGAATGATATTATCATTGCCCAATTCTAACCAACTGTAATATTTTACATTTTACCAATTTCATTTTGTTACACTCGGTCAAACTGTTTTTCGAATGCTTGAATAACTCTGCTCCCCAATTGCTCTGCAAGGCAATAACAAGACTGCAAAGTGGTACCAGACCTACCACCCTGAGCAACGTCAACAGGCAACTGTTCTGTTCCATTCCGTAGAATATCTTTTGCCCAGACTTCCATCTCAATTAAAGGAACACAACTATGGAACTCTCTACCTGACACTTTAAAAAGTATACCTGCACTTGTCACTTTCAAAAACAAACACAAATGTGGCTAGTTGAGCCACAATCGTGTTCCCATGTTTAGTTTTTACTATTTTTTTACTAACTTGTCGTTATTTAGTTTGCACTTGGTCTGTATTATAACTATCATCATTATTATCCACTCCTCTCTGCCTCATTCTTTTTATTTTCCTGTTTTAATGACGTTAGATCTGTGTGGTTGTTGTTGCTGTTGTTGTTAGGGACAAGTGTTGTAAATTAGCTTTGGCTACAAACACTATGATGCATACATTGGATGACTGTTTCAGATATCTATGTTTCTATATCTATTTCAAATAAACCAGAAAGAAAAAAATCTCTTTATTGCCTTCAGGGCGACAGGATGCCAAGCCTACGTGGAAAACTAATAACTTTTCCAGATCATTCGTCCCCTTTACGCTCAGATTCTTCAGCTTTTACATGTTTCAGAGTGTTGTATTGTTGTACTGTTTATAAGTACATTATTTACTATAAGTAAATTATTTACTATATTTATTGTTGGGCCATGTGTAGTAGAGATGCGCGGATAGGCAATTATATCATCCGCAACCGCATCACCAAAGTCGTCATCCACCCGCCGTCCACCCGAACCAACATTTCATCAGAACCGCAACCGCCCGTTGAAATACATCAGAGGTCGGCCACCTTTACCACTCAAAGAGCTATTTAAACCCGTTTCACAGAGTAAAGATAACGATGGGAGCCGCTAACGTTCTCGCGAATATATCCAATGGTGTTCATCCTGATGACAAGAATAAGGGCGTGCTGTGAAGCCATTGCCTTTGACACCTTCAACAACATTTACAAACCAATTGTTAGTCCAGCAAAATGTTGTATGCAGCTTCCGCAATCACATGTACAAGATTGAAAGAAATACTGGGTGATACATAGTACAGTGATGGTTGTGATATACACAATTTTAACACTCTTACTAATATGCGCCACGGTGTGAAGCCACACCAAACAAGAATGACAAACACATTTCGGGAGAACATCCTCACAGTAACACAACATAAACGCAACACAACAAATACCCAGAATCCTTTGCATCCGTGACACATCCTGAATATATTTCACACCCCCGCAACCCCAACCCCGCCCACCTTACCGACGCACTGGGGGGTGGGGGGATTTGCTGTTAGCGGGGTGTATAAAATAGTCAGGGTTTGTCATGGATGCAAAGGAATCTGGGTATTTGTTGTCTTGTGTTTATGTTGTGTTACTGGGAGATGTTCTCCCGAAATGTGTTTGTCATTCTTGTTTGGTGTGGCTTCACAGCGTGGCGCATATTACTAAGAGTGTTAAAATTGTTTATATCACAACCATTAGTGTACTCTGTGTCAACCAGTATGCCTTGCAGTCGTGTGCGTGTGTCTGGGGAAGACACACACAACATGTTGCTGGACTGACAAACAGATCGTACATGCTGTAGAAGGCGACAGAGCCAATGGCTTCATAGCACGCCTTAATACTTATTAACTGGGTGACTGCCGGCAGTCATTCTACAGAATGTTTGCGTCTCCTATTGTCTTCTTCACTTTGTGACACAGGTCCTAAATGGCTCTTTGAATGGTAAAGGATATCGATCCCTGGACCATGTATATCAAATATTTCCGAATGGTTCAACCGCCACCCGCCCGAATCTAATTAAAATCTATTTTTTCGTCATGTCACCCGCCCGACCCGCGGTGTCATCCGCGGACTCCACGGATGACACCGCAAACCGCGCATCTCTAGTGTGTAGGCTTGGAGAACCACAACAACATTCTGCTCCAAATGAATTGTGCCTTGAGGGATTAATGAAGTTGTCTGAATTGAATATTTCTGTCCAGATGTTGGATACTTCTTCCTCATGTTGGATGCTCTTCAATGTTTCTTTCCAAAATGTTGGGCGTTTTTCTGCATCTTTCTGTCCAGATGTCGGATGTTTTTGCACCTTTCTGTCTAGATGTTGAATAGGCTATTACAGTACATGTTTCTGTCCTGATGTTAGATCTTCTTCCATATGTCTGTCCAGATGTTGGATGTTCTTCCACATGTACAGATCTGGTGGATGCTTTTCGACATGTTTCGGTCTAGATGTTGGATTTTCTACCACATTTTTGTCCAAATGTTGGGTCTATTTCCGATTGTTTCTTTCCAAATGTTGTTGCACATGTGTTTGTCTAAATGTTGGATGTTCATCCTCATCGTCCACATGTCCAATGTTTCTGTCCAACTGTTGGATGTTCTTCCACGTTTGTCCAGATGTTGGATATCCTCCCACCTGTTTCTGTCGATATGTTTGATGTTATTTCACATGTTCATATGTTGGATGTTCCTTTACATGTTTCTGTCCAGATGTCGGAAGTTCTTCCACATGTCTGTCCAGATGTTAGATGTATTTCCACATATAAATATTATGGATGTTCTTCCACATTTGCAGCGGTAGGATGTTCTTTTACACGTTTCTTTCCAGATGTCAGAATTTTTTCAAATGTTTCTTTCCAGATGTTGGATGATTTTTCCCGCATATTTCTTTCCAGATATTGGTGGTTCTTCATTTGTCTGTTTAGGTGTTGGATGCTCTTCCACATTATTATGTGAATATGTTAGATGTTGTTCTAAAGGTTTCTGTCCAGATGTCAGATGTTCTTCCAGATGTTTCTGTCCAGTTCTTCTTCATGTCCACATGTTGGATGTTCTTCAATGTTTCTTTGCAGATGTTGGGCGTTTTACCCCATGTTTCTGTCCAGATGTTGGATGTTCTTCCACATGTCCAGATTTGGAATATTCTTTCACCTGTTTCTGTCCAAATGCTGGACGTTTTTTCACGTTTCTGTCCAGATGTCGGATGTTCTTGCACGTTTATGTCTAGATGTTGAATAGGCTTACACATGTTTCTGTACTGATGTTAGAGCTTCTTCCATATGTCTGTCCAGATGTTGGATGTTCTTCCACATGTCTGTCCAGATATTGAATGTTCTTCCCCATGTCAAGATGTTGGATGTTCTTCCACCTGTACAGATGTTGGATTCTTTTTGACATGTTTCTGTCTAGATGTTGGATTTTTTTCCACATTTCTGTTCAGATGTTGGATGTTAATCCACATGTCTATCCATATGACGGATGTTATTCCACATGTCCAGATGTTCTTCCACATGTACAGATGTTGGATGGTTTCTGACATGTTTCTGTCCAGATGGTGGATTTTCTTCCACGTTGTTTTTCACATGCATGTTTCCTTCCAAATGTTGTTCCACATGTGTCTGTCTAAATGTTGGATGTTCATCCTCATGTCCGCATGACCAATGTTTCTGTCCAGCTGTTTGGTGTTCTTCCACGTTTGTCTAGATGTTGGATGTTCTCCCACATGTGTTGTCCATATGTTTGATGTTATTTCACATGTTCAGATGTTGGCTGTTTCTCCACATGTTTCTGTCCAGATGTTGGCTGTTCTTCCACAAGCTTTTTTTCTGATGTTGGAAGCTCTTCCACTAGTCTGTCCAGATGTTGGATGTGTTTCCACATATCAGTATTATGGATGTTTTTCCACATTTCCAGATGTAGGATGTTCTTTTACACGTTTCTTTCCAGGTGTCACCTGTTTCTGTTCAAATGATGGACCTTTTTCCACGTTTCTGTCCAGATGTCGGATGTTCTTGCACATTTCAGTCCAGATGTTGAATATTCTTATACATGTTTCTGTCCTGATGTCAGAGCTTGTTCCACATGTCTGTACAGATGTTGGATGTTTTTCCACATGTCTGTCCATATATCAGATGTTCTTCCACATGTCCAGATGTTGGATGTTCTTCCACATGCATAGATGTTGGATGCTTTTTGACTTGTTTCTGTATAGATGTTGGATTTTCTTCCACATGTCTGTCCAGATGTTGGTTGTTATTCCAAATGTCTGTCCACATGTCCGGAGGTTTGTCAACGTGTACAGATGTTGGATGGTTTTCGACATGTTTCTGTCTAGATTTCGGATTTTCGAATTGTTGTCCAAATGTTGTGTCTTTTTTTGCACGTTTTTTCCAAATGTTGTTCCACATGTGTCTGTCTAAATGTTCGATGTTCGTCCTCATGTCCTCATGTCCACACGTCCAATGTTTCTGTCCAGTTCTTGGACGTTCTCCCACATGTTTCTATCCATATGTTGGATGTTCCTTTACATGTTTTTGGCCTAATGTTGGATGTTCTTCCACATGTCCGTCCAGATGTTGGATGTTCATTTACACCTTTCTTTCCAAATGTCAGGCATTTTTCCAAATGTTTCTTTCCAGATGTTGGATGTTTTCCCCACATATTTATTTCCAGATGTTGGTTGTTCTTCATGTGGCCGTTTAGGTGATGGATGTTCTTCCACATGCATCCCTCCAGATGTTGGATGTTGTTCCACATTACTATGTGCAAATGTTGCATGTTGTTCTAGACACATCTGTCCAAATGTTGAATATTCTGTTACATGTTTATGTCAATATTTTGATGTTCTTGCACATGTTTCTGCTCCATTGTTGGATGTTATTCCATTTGTGCAGAGGTTGACTGTCATTCCACGTTTCTGTCCGGATGTAAGATGTTTTTTCACATGTTTCTGTTCAGATGTTGGATGTTCTTCCATATGTCCAGATGTTGAATGTTCTTTCACATGTTTCTGTCCAAATGTTGGATGTTTTTCCATGTCTCTGTCCCGATGTCGGATGTTCTTGCACGTCTCTGCCCAGATGATGAATAGGCTACACATGTTTCTGTCCTGATGTTAGACCTTCTTTAACATGTCTGTCCAGATGTTGGATGTTCTTCCACATGTATGTCCGGATGTTGAATGTTCTTCCACATGTCCAGATGTTGGATGTTCTTTCACATGTACAGATGTTGTGGATGCTTTTCGACATGTTTCTGTCTAGATGTTGGATTTTCTTCCAAGTTTCTGTCCAAATTTTGGGTCTTTTTACGCATGTTTGTTTTTACAAATGTAGTTCCACGTGTTTAAAAATGTTGGATTTTCATCCTCATGTCTACATATCCAATGTTTCTTTCCAGATGTTGCACATTATTTTACATGTTTGTGTCCAGCTGTTGGATGTTCTTTCATGTTTGTCCAGATGTTGGATGTTCTCCCACATGTTTCTGTCCAGATGTTGGATGTTATTTCACATGTTCAGATGTTGCATGTTCTTCCACATGTTTCTGTACTGATGTTGGATGTTTTACCACACGTCTTTCTAGATGTTGGATGTTCTTTCATATGTTCAGATGTTAGATATATTTCCACATATCAAAATGTTGGATGTTCTTTAACATTTCCAGATGTAGGATGTTCTTTTACATGTTTATTTCCAGATTTCAGGAATTTTTACAAATATTTCTTTCCAGATCTTCAATTTTTTTCTGCATATTTCTTTCCAGATGTTCATTGTTCTTCATGTGTTTGTTCAGGTGTTTGATGTTCTTCTACAGATGTTGTTTCACGTTATTATTATTATATTATACATTATGTGCAGATGTTGGATGGTTTTCTACATCTTTCCGTAGAAATGTTGGATTTACTTTCACATGTTTCTATCCAGGTGTTGGATATTATTTCACGTTTCTGTCCAGATGTTGGATGTTCACGCACATGTTTCTGTCCCTATGTTGGATGTTTTTCCATGTGTCTGTCCAGATGTTGGCTGTTCTTCCACATGTCTGTTCAGATGTTGGATGTTCTTTCATGTATCCAGATGTTTTACTTATATTTCCACATTTCCAGGTGTAGGATGTTCTTTTACATGTTTCTTTCCAGATGTCAGGTATTTAAAAAAAATATTTATTTCCAGATGTTGGTTGTTCTAAATGTTTCTGTTCAGGTGTTGGATGGTCTTCCACATGTGTCTCTCCAAATGTTTAATGTTGTTCCACACTATTATGTCCAAATGTTGGATTCTGTTTTACAAACCCCGTTTCCATATGAGTTGGGAAATTGTGTTAGATGTAAGTATAAACGGAATACAATGTTTTGCAAATAATTTTCAACCCATATTCAATTGAATGCACTACAAAGACAAGATATTTGATGTTCAAACTCATAAACTTTATTTTTTTTTGCAAATAATACCTTACAATTTAATGGCTGCAACACGTGCCAAAGTAGTTGGGAAAGGGCATGTTTACCACTGTGTTACATCACCTTTTCTTTTAACAACAGTCAAAAAAAAGTTTGGGATTTGAGGAAAATAATTGTTGAAGCTTTGAAAGTGGAATTCTTCCCCATTCTTGCAGATTAAGTTGTTCAACAGTCCGGGGTCTTGTTGTCGTATTTTACGCTTCATAATGCGGCACACATTTTCGATGGGAGACAGGTCTGGACTGCAGGCGGGCCAGGAAAGTACCCGCACTCTTTTACTACGAAGCCACGCTGTAGTAACACATGGCTTGGCATTGTTTTGCTGAAATAAGCAGGGGCGTCCATGATAACGTTGCTTGGATGACAACATATGTTGCTCCAAAACCCGTACGAACCATTCAGCATTATTGGTGCCTTCACAGAGGTGTAAGTTACCCATGCCTTGGGCACTAATACACCCCCATACCATCACAGATGCTGGCTTTTGAACTTTGCGCATAGAAAAATCCTGATGGTTATCTTCCTCTTTCTTCCGGAGGACACCACGTCCACAGTTTCCAAATATAATTTGAAATGTGGACTCGTCAAACAACAGAACACTTATCCACTTTGCATCAGTCCATCTTAGATGAGCTCGGGCCCAGCAAAGCCGGCGGCGTTCCTGTGTGTTGTTGATAAATGGCTTTCGCTTTGCATAGTAGAATTTTAATTTGCAATTACAGATGTTGCGACCAACTGTAGTTACTGACAGTGGTTTTATGAAGTGTTCCTGAGCCCATGTGGTGATATCCTTTACACACTGATGTCGGTTATTGATGCAGTACAGCCTGAGGGATCAATAGTCCGTAATATCATCGCTTACGTGCAGTGATTTCTCCAGATTCTCTGAACCTTTTGATTATTTTACGGACCGTAGATGGTAAAATCCCTAAATTCCTTGCAATAGCTTGTTGAAAAATGTTGTTCTAAAACTGTTGGACAATTTGCTTACAAATTGGTGACCCTCGCCCCATCCTTGTTTGTGAATTACTTAGCATTTCATGGAAGCTGCTTTTATACCCAATCATGGCACCCACCTGGTCCCAATTAGCCTGCACACCTGTGGGATGTTCCAAAAAAGTGTTTGATGAGCATTCCTCAACTTTATCAGTATTTATTGCCACCTTTCCCAACTTCTTTGTCACGTGTTGCTGGCATCAAATTCTAAAGTTAATGATTATTTGCACACAAAAAAATGTTTATTAGTTTGAACATCAAATATGTTGTCTATGTAGCATATTCAACTGAATATGGGTTGAAAATGATTTGCAAATCATTGTATTCCGTTTAGGGCTTTACGGTGGCAGAGGGGTTAGTGCGTTTGCCTCACAATATGAAGGTCCTGAGTAGTCTGGGAATCAATCCTGGGCTCGGGATCTTTCTGTGTGGAGTTTGCATGTTCTCCCCATGAATGCGTGGGTTCCCTCCGGGTACTCCGGCTTCCTCCCACCTCCAAAGACATGCACCTGGGGATAGGTTGATTGGCAACACTAAGTTGGCCCTAGGCCCTAGTGTGTGAATATGAGTGTGAATGTTGACTGTCTATCTGTGTTGGCCCTGTGATGAGATGGCGACTTGTCCAGGGTGTACACTGCCTTCCGCCCGATTGTAGCTGAGATAGGCACCAGCGCCCCCCGCAACCCCAAAGGGAATGAGCGGTAGAAAATGGATGGATGGATGGATTCCGTTTATATTTACATCTAACACAATTTCCCAACTCATATGGAAACGGGGTTTGTCCATGTTTCTGTTCAAATGTTGGATATTCTTTCACATGTTTGTGTCCAGATGTTCTTGCACAGGTTTCTGCCCTGATGTTGCATGTGTTCAGATTGGTCAAATGAAAAAAGCGTGGCCACGGTGTTCATTTTGATTTGATACAAGTGTGTGTTGGTAAAGTGGCCGTGCTAGTAACTTGAGGGTTCCAGGTTCGATCCCGCTTCCGCCATCCTAGTCACTGCCGTTGTGTCCTTGGGTAAGACACTTTACCCACCTGCTCCCAGTGCCACCCACACCGGTTTAAATGTAACTTAGATATTGGGTTTTACAATGTAAAGCGCTTTGAGTCACTAGAGAAAAAGCGCTATATAAAATAATTCAATTCACTTCACCTTACATCTCCTCCATGTCTCGTTGCAGGGTCTCCTCGCCTCATCAGGTGAAACGTAGCGACAGCCGGGCCCCTCCCCTCTCCTTCCCCCGCCAGCGGTCACGACCCTCCCTCCTAATCCCTGCCTGGCCTCACCTGCTAAACCCGATCCGACAGCGACCACTGGCCCCGCCTTTACCCCATGGTGGCCCCAAGGCCCGCCTCTCACCTTTCACTGCTGTTGGCTGTCCTGGCCTGTACGGGGCCTGTCCGCCCCTCGCCCCCCCTGCTGCTCCGGCCCCGGGAGAGAGAGAGGGACTCGGGTGGCGTCAACATCGCCGTGGTCCACTCTGGCTCCTCCCTGCTCCCGGAGACGGCCGCGGTGGGAGGCGCGGGGGCCGGTGAGTCGGGGCCGGGGCAGGGGCCCGGTCTCGGAAACGGCCCAGGAGGTGGCGGCGGCGGCGGCGGAGAAAGGGGAGTGATGGATACAGCCTCGTTGTCTGGAGCGGTGGCCATGGCGGCGTTCTCCTCATCCTCCTCGCTAGCGGCGCTGGTCGGGGAGCTGGTGATGACGCCGTCGGGCCAAGCTAACGTGATCTACCTGGCGGTGAACGAAAGCAGCCCAGGAAGTCTCCTGTTGCAGTTGTGTGAGCTGCTGGCCACCACGCCGCTGCAGGTATCGATGCACATCACACACACACACACACACACACACGCGCACACACACACACACACACACACACACACACACACACACACACACACACACACACACACACACACACACACACACTCACACACACAGGGTGATGCCATTGTAATTGTGACTGAAGGAGTTAAGCATGCCTATTCTACATTTCTCTGAGCGTTCCTGGTTCTCCAGTGACAGTGAGACGTCCCCACAAAGGTGTTTGTTATTAAATCTTCCCACTCAGATCTCATTTGCATGTTGTCTGTGTAGCACATTTGCATATCAAGCGCTCCTCGGTGACAGCAGAGCTGTCAGTGTCACTTAGCATCAATTTACCCAGCTGGAACACCAGCGCCAGGTCACCATTCGCACGTTCGCCACAGAACACAGCTTTCTATGTGGTTTGGATTCTAGAACGTTCTCTTAGTTGCCACTGACAGCAAGGTTGTTGTCACTTCCAGGGTTTAGTTTTTGAGGAGGAGAGGCCGCCACCACCCAACCGCGCTCCCCTGGCCCCTATGCTGGAGTTTGTCTCGGCCCAGACTGGCGTTCCCGTGGTGGCGGTAGGGGGAGGGGCCAGCCTGGGAAGAGAACCGCAGGTAAAAAAGCTTGCTAATGCCACAGTAACACATATGTGCACGCTCAGCATCTTAAAAGTGCCCCCCTGCCACCACCAGGAGAGCGGCTCCATCTACCTGCAGTTCACCTGCTCCACCTCGCTGCAGCTGGAGGTCATCTTTGAGGTTCTGGAGGAGTACGACTGGACCGTCTTCTCGGTGGTCACCACGCGTCACCATGGTTACGAGGACTTCCTGGACATGGTGGAGGGAATGACGGACGGCTCCTTCATCGGCTGGGAGAGGAAGAGCGTGGTCATCCTCAACGTCACCGACGATCCGGGCGGAGCGCGGACCAAACGTCTGCTGAAAGAAAACGAAGCCCAGGTGAGGCGTGCACTTTGACCTTTAAGTGCTCACGTGATCAAACATACATTTAGTGAGTCTTCACTACTTTAATAAAACCGTCATATTTAATCAAATGCTTCTGTTTAATTATCTTTAAACCAACACAATACTTGCAATATGCTAATTTATTCAAAACACTTTTCATCTCTGCAAACCTGAATGTAATTATTTCTTAAAAAGCTCCTGTACATAACGTCTCACAGATTTAATTATGAAACACTTTTAGTTCAGCAACAGCAGAGTTCCGATTGTCTGGATTAAGCGTTAAAAAAAATAGACTTCAGTGCAGATGAACATATCTGACAGCAAACATTTGAAGTGGTCAAATTTTTAATTTTTTTTTGTCCTGTCGAGCTTCTCAGGTAAATCATATAGTTGATGTAAATGCCAATATCGGCTGTTCAGATTTACTTTACAAAAGAGAAGTGTAGGATACTTCTCTTGTTGCCTTATTTGAATTTGACTTCATTAAATGTATTCATATTATCATTTGGTACAGCCGGGCCGGAGAAGGAGGGGATGGAAAGAGGAAAAACGGAAGACAGAGGGGGAAATTGTGGGGATAAGAGGGGGATTAGACAGAGAGACAAAAACAACAACAGCAAATACAACAATAACAACAACAACAACAATAGAACAACACCAGCACATACAATATGTACAACTATGATCGTAAAAGTGATAGCAAATAAGCAGTTAGTGAAATAAATAATATAGTAATGACAATGAGCATTTTTACACTAAAACTGGAGCAATACAAATACCAATAGAAAAAGCGCTATTGATCATGAACAAAACCAATAGTTTACCTCTATTATCAACAATACAGTTGTTCAAATGCAACAATACGTATACATAATGATACCTAGAAAGATAACAAAAAAAATAAATAAACAAAATAAAAAAATAAAAAAAAGAAATACCGAAAGATGAAAGGGCAGAGAGAGAGGCAACCTATATTAATCTTGTAGATTGTTATAGTAACAATGGGTTAAGCTCTGTCAATATGCCTTGTGTTACCCAGTTTACCCTAGGGCAACAACGTTGATATATGTTTGATGAAACATGATTATATGCATGAGTGTATGTATGTATATGTACTTGTATATGAACAGAATGTGTATATGAATGTTTGTACAGTGAATGTACATGTACAGTATATGTATGTTTGTTTGTACAGTGAATGTATATGTACAGTATATGTATGTTTGTTTGTAGTGGTCAAAAATAAGAACTAAGAATACAAGAATGTAGCTCGAGGTGCATTGAGCACCATTACAATTACTACGTTTACATGCAAAAAAAAGCAATTACTGCGTGAATTAGGTTGAATCATCTTTTTAGAAACGCATGCAAACCCTTTGACTCATTTAAAGGGGCCTTATGATGAATTGTATCTATATTTAAAACACTTTATCTTTTAAAAGTGTAAACTGTATACGGACGTATCTTGAAGGCATCGTGGCAACACTATCAAAAATAAACTTCGGAAACATTATGTACTGTGTTTTTCAGATCATAGGTCACACCGGATTATAAGGCGCACTGCTGATGAGTGGGTCAATTCAGGCCTATTTTTATGCAAAAATTGCACCGGATAATAAAACCCACCAAAGGTGTTCTATTATGACTTTTTTTTCTACATTTAAAACACTGGTTCTTTTTTTGAAAATGTTGCATGGATTGGGTTTTACAGACCATTTCTATGTCGCTTTCTGGCCGTCTCTTAAGGATGAACAGTTTTGTGGGCGGTCTTATTTATGTGGCTCCACTTCAACAGGATCTTCTCTGTGT
Organism: Nerophis ophidion; assembly: GCF_033978795.1. Classification (NCBI taxonomy): domain Eukaryota; kingdom Metazoa; phylum Chordata; class Actinopteri; order Syngnathiformes; family Syngnathidae; genus Nerophis; species Nerophis ophidion. Next base: position 35,683,017 of record NC_084618.1, on the reverse strand, counting down.
GAATCTTTGTTTTCCATAGCGAATCTACTGACATAGGCTACTTTATATTAGAACTGGCTACAGCAGAGGGTAATCTCGCCCCACCTGTTGTGTTTGCAATGTTTCCAAACATGCAGAAGACATCTGCCACTTTTCATGGGCATTTTAGACACAGTTCAAATTGCATCTGCTATAAAATTCACTTTTTTTTTTTAACACCCAAGGTGCGCTCATGGAAGAGAGGCTGCTCTTACTTGTACTCAAGACACAAATAGATGCATATTTCAAAAAGTTTAATTTCATATAGGAGATATGTTAACAATATATGCGTGGCGCAGTGGAAGAGTGGCTGTGTGCAACGCGAGTGTCCCGGGTTCAATCCCCACCTAGTACCAACCTCGTTATGTCCTGAGCAAGACACTTCACCCTTGTTCCTGATGGGTGCTGGTTAGCGCCTTGCATGGCAGCTCCCTCCATCAGTGTGTGAAAGTGTGTGTGAATGGGTAGATGTGGAAGTAGTGTCAAAGCGCTTTGAGTTCCTTTAAAGGCCTACTAGAAATGAGATTTTCTTATTTAAACGGGGATAGCAGGTCCATTCTATGTGTCATACTTGATCATTTCGCAATATCGCCATATTTTTGCTGAAAGGATTTAGTAGAGAAAATTGACGATAAAGTTCGCTCATTTTGGTACTTCCTGAAAAAGCCTCGCCTTTACCGGAAGTCGCAGATGATGACGTCGCATATCGATGGCTCCTCATATATTCACATTGATTTTAATGGGAGTCTCCAACAAAAGCAGTTATTCGGAGCGAGAAAACGACAATGTCCCTATTAATTGGAGCAAGGAAGAAAAATTTGTGTTTGAAGATATTGATAGCGATGGACTAGAAAAAAAATAAAAAAACGAGTTAAAAAAAACAAAACGCGATAGCATTGGGACGTATTCCGATGTTTTTAAAGACATTTACTAGGATAATTCTGGGAAATCCCATATCTTTCAATTGTGTTGCTAGTGTTTTAGTGAGTTAAATAGTACCTGATAGTCGGAAGGGTGTGTCCACGGCCGGGTGTTGACGCGCAGTGTCTCAGGCGAGTCGACGGCAGCTATGGACGGCACGAGCTCAGCTTTTATCCGGTACGAACTGACTTTTTAACCACACATTTCTCACTGAAACCTGCTGGTTGACATTTGGTCTGGATCCATGTCTGCTTGACCGCGCTCTGATCCATAGTAAATGTTCACCTCCGGGACTTTTAAACAAGGAATCACCGTGTGTTTGTGTGGCTAAAGGCTAAAGCTTCCCAACTCCATCTTTCTACTGTGACTTCTCCAATATTAATTGAACAAATTGCAAAAGATTCAGCAACACAGATGTCCAAAATACTGTGTAATTATGCCGTTAAAGCAGATGACTTTTAGCTGTGTGTGTGTGTAGCGCTCCTTCCTAAACCCTGTGACGTCACGCGTACACGTCATCATTACACAACGTTTTCAAAACGAAACTCCCGGGAAATTTAAAATTGTAATTTAGTAAACTAAAAAGGCCGTATTGGCATGTGTTGCAATGTTAATATTTCATCATTGATATATAAACTATCAGACTGCGTGGTGGGTAGTAGTGGGTTTCAGTAGGCCTTTAAGGTAGAAAAGCGCTATACAAGTACAACCCATTTATCATTTATATTATAACTTAAACGCCAAAACTCATCAATTACATTTGCGGTATAGCTCGGTTGGTAGAGTGGCCGTGCCAGCAACTTGAGGGTTCCAGGTCCGATCCCCGCTTGAGCCATCCTAGTCACTGCCGTTGTGTCCTTGGGCAAGACACTTTACCCATCTGCTCCCAGTGCCACCCACACTGGTTTAAATGTAACTTAGATATTGGGTGTCCCTATGTAAAAGCACTTTGAGTCACTAAAGAAAAGTGTTTTATAAATATAATTGACTTCACTTCACATTTGTTTTAATCAGCCCCTTGAGTCACCGAGCATGCAGCTATAATATTATAAGAATAAGGATGTTGCTGAGTATTGTCTAACATGTCTAATATTTTTTATTTCTGACAAACCATGCAAATATGTTGACACGCGTTTGACAGAAGATGCTCTGTCTGGAATCTCTCTTTGCAGCGGCGGCACCGATCCTGCAGCTGTCCGTGTAACTGTCAGTCTGCGCTTACTTTGAAATTGTGCTAAATATAACTGAAAACAGTGATTAGTGATAATAAATTACATTTCACGTGCTGTATAATATATTTGCATCTTCTCCTCCCTGGATTGTGGGTGTTTTGATAATCATCCTATATTTTGCACTACAATGAAGACTGGTACACAAAGTATATTATTATTATATTATTCTGCTCACGTCACAGATGCAATCCACTTTGCACACGTTTAGTAGATCAGCTTTCCGTGTGGTATAAAGTTTTAGTACACGCAAACCTTTAGTAAGTCGGGCCCTCTGTTTTTTAGACATCAAAATCGTTTCTGTTAGACGATTACAATTTTTAATCAGAATAATAATGATGATGTGCTAATTTGCACATTTTTACCAAATTTTGACAGCCCTAATTAAACATTACTGTCCGCACGTCCATCCATCCATCCATTTTCTACCGCTTGTCCCTCCTTGGGCCGCGGGGGGTGCCAGCCCATCCCAGCTGCACTCGAGTGGAAACAGGGTGCACCCTGGACAAGTTGCCACCTCATCACAAGGACAACACAGACAGACAGACAACGTTTACACTCACATTCACACACTAGGGCCAATTTCGTGTCGGCACGTAATAGATGCAAACATTTATGTAACTCTTAGCTATTAGCTAGACTGACCATAAGTCCGCTTTTCCCCGAACATGTCCTCCTTTGCGGGACTGTCCGGGGTGTCCGGGCGGGGTTTCGTAAGTGCCTCAAAGGTCCGGCGTTTTGTGTCAAGGTTGCGTGTATTTTCAATGTATTAATGGGGTTAAGACGGGGTTAAAAACAAAACCAATTGAGAAGGTGTGCGTTCTTGAGGGAGGGGCAGAGACCGAGAGAGCGGGGTAGTGTATTTATTGGCATACTTGATCAACAGCCATACAGGTCACACTGAAGGCGGTCGTATAAACAACTTTAAGACTGTTACAAATATGCGCCACACTATGAACCCACACCAAACAAGAACGACAAACACATTTTGGGAGAACATCCGCACCGTAACACAACATAAACACAACAGAACAAATACCCAGAACCCTTTGCAACACTGACTCTTCCGGGATGCTACAATACACACCCCCGCTAACACCTACCGGAACCCCAAATACATCACATCAAATATTCCACTTTGAAAAATATTTTTTGTGGACAATTTTGCATATTTGTTTGTTTGCCATGAAAAAACATATTTTAGTTTGACAAAAAAGGGCGGAAAACAAACAAACAAAAAACAACATAAACAAATTAAAACATTTTGTAATGAGTAATAGATCTGAAGTTAATGTAGACTCCAGAGATTTAAGCGTTAAATATAAAATGTATGTATCCCCTGTCACACCATTATCATCATTTCATGACCGAAGCAAAACACTTTTTTACACTTTTATACTGAAATAAATACACCTACAACTTACAAAATAAAAACATAGAAAAAACTACCAACAGCGGTAAAGTTTAGATCCATGAAGGAAAGAAGAAAGTGAATGAATGTTTATAACTGAATACATTTACATATGCATACAAATTGGTCTGAAATGATAAATAGGTTGTACTTGTATAGCGCTTTTCTACCTTCAAGGTACTCAAAGCGCTTTGACACTACTTCCACATTTACCCATTCACACACACATTCACACACTGATGGAGGGAGCTGCCATGCAAGGCGCTAACCAGCACCAATCAGGAGCAAAGGGGAAGTGTCTTGATCAGGTCACAACGGACGAGACGAGGTTGGTACAAGGTGGGGATTTGAACCAGGGACCCTCATGTTGTGCACGGCCACTCTCCCACTGCGCCACACCGTCCTTGTCTTGTATTTTTTTTAATTATTTATTTTAATGGATTAAGTTACGTTCATGACAACCTTTTTCCAAAACACAATATAGAATGTGAGCTACAACAGGACAATGCATATGTTTATCATTTGTTTACAAAACTCTTACAAAAAAGTGGGACCCCAAAAAGGTACTGTGGGACCCCATTTTTATGACTTGATGGGGTCCCTGGCACGCATATATGTGCCCTTTTTTTGGGATTTCAGAATATGGTCAGCCTATATTAGCATGTAGCATTATCTTCTTTGCGTAGCTCGCACCCAGCATATTGGAGGCACACAACGTCTGTCAAACAATGGAATTGGAGATTGTGCATGGAAACATAACTGTGTGAAAAATGGCGCCGTGCCAAACTTTTTCGGTAATCAGACTGTGAACTAAGGGTGCAAACATTGTATCTCCTATTGATACTATGTATCGTATGATACGCAATTTGTATTTATTTCATCAACTTCTGAGATTGAGGATCTGTCCTCCACTGCAATGTCGAGCACATGCCCCTCACACCAGACGGAACTGCAGAAACAGACGCCACAACAATGCTAGCGGACTATAAGCCGCTTACGTACGCTACCTACCCACACTATGAACTCTACGGTCTATAAAACAGTGTGGCTAATTAATGGATTTTTCTTTGCTGACGGCCATAATGCAAATGATGTACAGCAAAGACACTGAAGAAGTGTGTTAATGTCTTTGTTATGACGCCATCTTTTGGACAAGTTCACTCACTGCAGGTGCTACGGGGTGAACGTCTACAGTGTTTCCATCTGTTTACTGCTTTCAATCGAAAGTACAAGGGCCGTTCCATCTATTTGTCATCCATAGCGTTTTACTCATATGGAGTCTTCGTTCATCACTCCAAGCAACGATTGTGTGTTTTACAATATAACTAAAACAATTCATACTTACTGAGCCGTCTCATGTCTGATGTCTGTAGGAGTGTTTCCATGTATATTTGTACATGCTATCGTAATGTAATCAAGTGAGTGTCGTTAGCGTTAGCTAATGCGCTAACATGTTTACAAGTGTCTGTGTTAGTATTATTAACCTACAATGGAATTCTTTTTGTATTGTTTCGGTTTAACAAAGTTCTCAGTAAATTCACCAAAACGTCACCGTGGAGTCATTGATTCTGTTTCGCTGATTGGAGACCGAGCTTCCACAACTAGTGGGTTCATGATGACAACTGCTGTTTTGTTTGATCATCTGTTATTTTTTTTAATCATAGACACCTATTGTAAACATTTAGGGTATCCATCCATCCATCCATTTTCTACCGCGTATTCCCTTTGGGGTCGCGGGGGGCGGTGGTGCCTATCTCAGCTGCAATCAGGCGATAGGCGGGGTACACCCTGGACAAGTCGCTACCTCATCTCAGACATTTCTGGTATGTAAATAAGTATTTATAAAGTATTTATGTGTAAATAACTGGTTTCACAACCTATCTGTCTGCGGCTGGTATTCCAGTGTGGCTAATTTATATAAAAAAAAATTGTCTTGTAAAATTTGGTGGGTGCGCTTTATCGTCCGGAAATATGGTATACGTAAACCCGAACATAAAAACTTATGTTTCTAATGCCTTATAATGTGAACTTGTGTTGTCTTGATACCAATATTTTAATACCCGTACCAAAATGTGGATGGATACTTTGATACTTTTTGGTACTTTTTTAAATTAAGAGGGACCCAAAAAATGATTGGCTTTATTTTAACACAAATACGGCGCATTAAACATATGTTTCTTATTGCAATTTTTTCCTTAAATAAAATAGTGAACATACAAGACAACTTCTCTTTTTGTAGTAAGTAAACAAACAAATACTCCTAATTAGTCTGCTGACGTATGCAGTAACATATTGTGTCATTTCTCATTCTATTTTGGCAAAATTATGAGGTAAAAATTGATTGTTAATCCACTTGTTCATGTACTGTTAATTTATTGGTTATTTTCTGTTCTAACATGTTTTATCTACACTTCTGTTAAAATGTAATAATCACTAATTCTTCTGTTGTTTGGATACTTTTCATTAGTTTTGGATGATACCAAGTAGTTACAGGATTATACATTGTTCATATTCAAAGTCTTCATTTTTACAGGGAGGTATTTCCTAAGTTTATAAACATAATATGAATTTAAAAAAAGGAAAAAAGATTTAATGACGATAAAAAATATCTATCTAATCATAGTAGTATCGACTAGATACGTTCTTGTGCAAACTGTACATGGTATCATTACAGTGGATGTCAGGTGTAGATCCACTCTTGGCATTTGTTTACATTCAGGGTGGTAGTTTGCTGTTAGCGTTTAGCTATCGTATCCTCCTATGGTGTGTAGTGAAGCATATTTAGCTATTCCTCGTCCTGCAGGGATAATACTTGTAAGAAACTTACTTTATTTGTCGCAATGGAGGCGAGGATTAGTGATTTAGAAGTAGCCAAAACACTGCTGACTGCAAATGGACGTTTGCCGCTAGCTAGCCATGTCCTAAAAACCAGCTCTTCCTGAGGGCGTTTCAGTGTTATAACTTCACCTTTATTGTTAGTTTTTAGACCAATATGCATCCGTTCTCCCTTTTCTGTCTACACATTGTGTCTGCTTGTAAGTACTCCGTGATTGTGCACTGCCGAACATGCTCCTCTGCTCACAAACCTAGCAATGACACAACGTGACAACGCACAGTCATGCCTGGGAACCGGTATTTTTCAAACAGAGTAAAGTACCGTTTTTGATTCATTAGTACTGCAAAACTATACCAGTACCGGTATACTGTACAACACTAATGTGAACATCGTGACGGTGGTTCAGACACTCGAGGGGAATGCTATTTAGTTTAAAGTGATCGTCTTGAAGTCCACAGGAAGAAGAAAAGGGAGCCAAAGTGTGCAGGTTTGGTCCTGAGGCACTGGTTCACCTTCTGCATGCAGTTTTCAGAAAAAAAAAGAAATCCATGCAATTTTCCAGCAATGATGACTTGTGCTGATCAATAAAGCGGCGTCGCTCTCAGAGCCTCATAATTCTCTCCTAATAACATATTTGATTAGCTTGCACCCTCTGTGACCCCCTGGAGATGACGGCCATTGGAAGTTCATTGACACTCTAGCGTCTTGTGCTCCCTCTCATTTACACTTAAAAGGTGTGCACATGACTTTTCAAAAGATTCCTTTCTAAGCTAATCTTAGGGAGCTAACTCGCAACAGACCTAGTAAACACGTACGACAGGCTAATCGCACCACGAGTTATGCGAACATAGTTGTACACGTTGGCTCCAACAACACAAGGATGAGACAGTCAGAGATTACAAAGAGAAACATAGCTAGGACTTGTAATCTCGCTAGAAAGATGTCCAGGCATCGAGTAATTGTCTCTGGCCCCCTGCCTGCGAGAGGCAATGATGAGAGATATAGCAGATTAGTCTCACTTAGCAAATCGCTGGCTAGTTTTTGTAGACAACAGGGACTAAGGTTTATTGATAATTGGCCCTCTTTCTGGGGCAAACCAGGCTTACTGATGAGGGATGGCCTTCACGCTCACCAGGAAGGCGCAATCATCCTGTCTAGGAAAATAGATTTTTGTTTGAGTCACACTTGACTAACTACACTAGACCAAGCCCGGTCAGAGGCAATTACAGAGTCTGTTAGTCCCGATGAGGAGTCAATTAAGCTAGAACTAGCCAGCGCCAGGCTGAAAAATCCCTGCACACATAGCATTTCTCCTAGAATAATACACAACTCACATAATGTTTTTTCTGGAGTGGCTGTGCCAGAGGTGGACATGTATTCTTCATCACACATAAAAAAAACACCACTAAATGTTTCCTTATTGTCCACTTTCCTTTACTGTCCCCACGTTACAGACATTCTCTGTGTATGTTTTATTTTTAAAAAGTGTCCATCTTAAAGAACAATTTATGTTTTAACACATTTATTCTCACATGTTGAGAGCATTTGTGAACTGTTGAAAGTGATTTATTGGGGATGTTTGTGTTGATAAATGAGAGACGATACGAGAATCTCATCAAATTTCACAACTACTCAGTGGCCTAGTGGTTAAAGTGTCCGTCCTGAAATCGGTAGGTCGTGAGTTCAAATCCTGGCCGAGTCAAGGGGGTGATCAAGGGTGATGGGTCAAATGCAGAGAATAATTTCCCCACATCTAGTGTGTGTGTGATAATCATTGATACTTTAACTTTAAAAGCTGCCTCCTTGCTATGTCTGCATTCCAAATGAAAATCTGTTTTTTAATGTTTTACCCCGAGTAATTAAAGTTGAAATAAATATATCAATACATGTTAACCATGAATTGAGGACCCTGGTGGTTAGTTGCTTAATGTTAATGTACAGGGTGACCTAAAAAAGCAGAACCCACAAAAATGTTATGAAATCCTTACACATCCTACAAGTTACTAAGTCTGTGTATGATCCGTCCTCAAAGTTTCAGTCATCTTGGTCACTCTGCAAAAATGTAATGTCCTTTCTAAAATATGCTACAAATGGACTATGCGGCATTGGAAGCGAATTTGCATATGTCGCGCAAAATTGTCAATTACTCTAACCCATTCCTCTAGTTTCTGTTAAAAAAATAGGCATCCACAAAAAATATATTTTCCTTGGTTGACCTCGCAGTGATGGGAAAGACCTTAGTCCTAGTATTCCATGATCCAAGTGCAGTAGCATTACATTACCCAGAAGGTTTAGCGCTCTAGACAGAAACTGGAAGTAGGTCAGAGGTACGTGATAGAATTGTACCGTGTAAACAATCAAGAGTTAATATATATTTTTCTTTAAGAAACAATCATACGTTTTGTTTCAACACTTAATGTAAAACTTTGAGAGTGCCACAGAGACTAATTAGATTGTGAAAATGACTCTGACTGAAAACCCCCAAAACATGTTCACTTGTCTCTCATAAGGATTGCTAACGGCAGGCAAAATTCCCAAAAAGTTTAGAACCTCTTTAAACCAAGCAACAGAACTGTGCTTGGTTTAAAAAAATAAACAATCAAGAGAAATGTTCCTGTAACCCCCCATAAATTGGATTATTGTTGAGAACTTGACATGTTTTAAATGTATCTGTTTGTATACGCCGCTGATGACGACTCCCTTTTTCTTTACAATTTACACACCGCTACCACCAACCCCCCCCTCCCCTCCCCCCTAATCTCCCTAATTCAGAGGTCTCAAGGTTGGCAAGTATGCAGGAAGTGGCTTAAAGATTGTTCTAAAATAAATGCAAAATTTTGACCAAAGAACCATCATTGCATGTTATATAGACCCACATGAAATGTTTTAATAATAAATTAAACATTCCTAATACGACCAACCACTTAGAAAAAATATAAACAGGAGATTTGAGCCACTGTTACTTTGTACACATGTTCAAATTAAACTGAACTAAAACTATTGGTAATATATGCTAGCAAAAGTCATTTTGAGGCGGTGACTTGAAACAGCTTCAACAAAGAATGATCCTCACATGTTTGACTTCCTATGCTTTTCCCTGCTGTGGTGAGTCCCCTCCTGATGTTTTCTGACAGTCCGCTATTTTATGTTTTTTATTTTATTTTATTTTATTTTTTTACCTTTGTGCAGTAGAGATGCGCGGATAGGCAATTATATCATCCGCAACCGCATCACCAAAGTCGTCATCCACCCGAACACATATTTTATCAGAACCGCAACCGCCCGCCCGTTGAAATACATCAGAGGTCGGCCACCTTTACCACTCAAAGAGCTATTTAAACCTGTGTCACAGGGTAAAGGAGGCAATGGGAGCCGCTAACGTTCTCGCAAATATCCGATTGGTGTTCATTCTGATGGCAAGAATAGGGCCGTGCTGTGAAGCCATTGCCTTTGACACCTTCAACAACATGTACAAGCCAATTGTTAGTCCAACAACATGCTGTATGCAGCTTCCTCAATCACACGCACACAATTGAAAGGCATACTGGGTGATACAGAGTACACTGATGGTTGTGATATAAACAATTTTATCGCTCTTACTAACATGTGCCACGCTATGAAGCCACGCCAAACAAGAATGACAAAGACATTTCGGGAGAAAATCCTCACAGTAACACTACATAAACGCAACACAACGAATACCCAGAATGCTTTGCATCCGTGACTCTTCCTGAATATATTTTACACCCCGCGCCCCCAACCCCACTCACCTTACCGACGCACGGGGGCGGGGGGGAATTAAAGAGGTCCTGACGCTGGAAGTCTGAGCTGAGTAGTTATCTTAGCACGTTCCATTATTAGTATGCAGAATGGCTTAATGCTAACAGCTTCTTGACTTTGGCCCCGTTTACACTGCTCACCAGATCTGTTTTTTTTTTTTGCCCTCAAGTGACTCAGATCGGAATTTTTTCTTCTGCCAGTCTAAAAATAAGAGCGCTGACAGGAAATAACAGATGGATGAAGAGGAAAAACTAAAACATGACCAAACAATACAATTTACATCCATTGTATTACTTTCATTTTCTTTCACAGAAAAAAACTAAATTCTTTAAGGTGTTGCGACTTTTATTTTATTTAGTAGTAGTAGTGAATTTCTCCCCGTCAACTTCCTTTGTTTTCACTTTATTGAAGTGCGCATGCAAGTGACGTCAAGGCCACCTGTGCGCGTTTACACTGGAATCTGATAAAAATCATGTTTTAATTTCAGTGAAACATGAAAAAAATGTAGTTAGTTAAAGTTAATTAAAGTACAAGTGATTGTCACACACACACATTAGGTGTGGTGAAATGTGTTCTCTGCATTTGACCCATCCCCTTGATCACCCCCTGGGAAGTGAGGGGAGCAGTGGGCAGCAGCGGTGCCGCGCCCGGGAATCATTTATGGTGAAAAATTTGTTCTAAAAAAAATTATATTTGGGCCACTTTGGCCTGCAGTGAGGTGTCCACAACATGGGTTATTTGGGGAAAACTGTTTCTGTCCGACCTAACACATTTATTGACTTTGCGGTTGCATGTATATTTCACCAAGATTGTAGCCAATGCGGGTCAGAACTTATTAGCTGGCAGTTATTGTTCTGAGCTTCATCAGATATTAAATAACCATCCGAGCAGAGAAAATGCTTTCGTCAAGGCCTCAAGGACCGGTTAAATCAAGAGAAGTGGAACGTGAGCTGACTCCATTCACATTTTTCTTCACATCTCGGCCAAGTCAGCGAGCCGAGCCGGGACCGCTTTGGAAACGGCTCAAGGCGAACGTTTTTCGCGTTGCACCGATTCGCTCGCGAGCCGGTAGACTAGAAAGAAGCCTGAATAATTAATCTGCGTCGCTCCCGGGAGCTTCATTTGCATGTTATCAACGTACAAATCTGTCGTGGAAACACTTGCATCATCCAGTCACACATGACGGCTGCAAATGTGAAATGTCAGAAAATGATAACATAACACACTCCAACACACTTCCTACTCTTCCACAGGGACTTTTCTCAATTTTGCAACAGGAACATGTCAAACAACGACAATTCATGACAAATTCTATTTATGGACAGATAATTGAATGATGAATGGATGACAGATAGACCAGCTAGACAGATCATTAAATATATAGGTGGATAGACCTACAGTCGTGGTCAAAAGTTTACATACACTTGTAAAGAACATAATGTCATGGCTGTCTTGAGTTTCCAATAATTTCAACAACTCTTATTTTTTTGTGTTAGAGTGATTGGAGCACATACTTGTTGGTCACAAAAAACATTTATTATGGGTCTACTGAAAATCTGACCAAATCTGCTGGGTCAAGAGTATACATACAGCATCATTACATTATATCAATTTTGGTGATGCAGAAAAGTTACAATCAAATCAATTTAGTTTCATGGTATGGCCACTTAATTTCATGTGAGTGATTATGATTGACGACACCTGTTGACTTCTCTGAGGCCATTTAAATAGGGCTCATGTGATGCAGTCATTAGACTCGGTTAAAATAGAGACAATGGGGAAGTCAAAGGAACTCAGCACAAATCTGAAAAAATTAATCATTGACTTGAACAAGTCAGGAAAGTCACTTGGAGCCATTTCAAAGCAGATTCAGGTCCCAAGAGCAACTGTGCAGACAATTGTTCGTAAGTATAAAGTGCATGGCACAGTTTTGTCACTGCCACTATCCGGAAGAAAATGCAAGCTATCACCTGCTGCTGAGAGAAAATCAGTCAGGATGATCAAGACTCAACCCAGAACCACCAAAAAGCAGGTCTGCAATGAATTGGACGCTGCTGGAACACAGGTGTCAATGGCCACAGTCAAGCGTGTTTTGCATCGCCATGGACTGAGAGGCTCCCATGCAAAAAGGAAGCCTTGGCCCCAGAAGCAACACCCTAAGGCTCGTCTAAAGTTTGCTGCTGATCACATGGACATAGACAAGACCTTTCGGAATGTTCTGTTGTCAGATAAAACAAAAATGTAACTGTTTGGCCACAATACCCAGCAATATGTTTGGAGGGGAAAAGGGGAGGCCTTTAATCCCAGGAACACCACTACTACCGTCAAGCATGGTGGTGGTGGTATAATGCTCTGAGCCTGTTTTGCTCCCAATGGAACTGGTGTCTTATAGAGAGTAAATGGGACAATGAAAAAGGTTTACCTCCAAATTCTTCAGGACAACCTAAAATCATCAGCCCAGAGGTTGGGTCTTGGGCGCAGTTGGGTGTTCCAACAGGACAATGACCCCAAACACATGTCAAAAATGGTAAAGGGATGGTTAAATCAGGCAAAAATTAAAGTTTTAGAATGGCATTCCCAAAGTCCTGACTTAAACATTTGGACAATGCTGAAGAAAACCGAAAAATGTAGCTGGACTGCACCAATTTTGTCAAGAAGGGGGGTCAAAAATTCAACCAGAAGCTTTCCAGAAGCTTGTGGATGACTACAAAAGCCCCTTTTTGCAGTGAAACTTGCCAAGGGACATGTAACCAAACATTGCTGTATGTATACTTTTGACCCGGCAGATCTGGTCACATTTTCATATACCCATACTAAATTCATAAAAGAACCAAACTTCATGAATGTTTTTTGTGCCCAACAAGTATGTGCTCCAATTACTCTATCACAAAAAAATAAGAGTTGTAGAAATGATTGGAAACTCAAGACAGCAATGACATTATGTTCTTCACAAATAAATGAAAACTTTGGACCACGACTGTACGTCTTCAAGCACATTGTGGCTCTCTAAGCTCATTGTGCGGATGGACTCTTCCTCAATTCTTCATCATCATCAGCTCCAGCGAGATGTCTTCTACCAGTTTTCTTCTTTCTTTTTAATCTCACCCCCCTTATTTAACTCTTTAATAATGCATGAGGCGAAAAGCAGTGTTTTTCCAAGGAACCAATAGAAAGAAGTCCGCGTGGAACATGGTAACGTGTAGAATCCATCATTACGAAAGAACTCTCTGAAAAAACGTGAGGCGGAAGAAGACGGTTGAGAACCACAAGGATTCCCCGGTGAGGCACGCTTGTTATGGATCACAAAGATGTTGTCACATCACGCCATGTTGGCTGTCCACAACCCCCTTGAGTCCCTCAGGCTGAGACGTGCACAGGTCAAAGCTCAAAGTCGGCCGTCCTCGGGGCTGATGCTTCTCTGATGAAATGTGCCCAGAGGGAAAAAAATAAAAGATTCCAGGGTTGATACCTCAGGGACACCCCTTTCTTTCTTTTCCACACTGCAAAAACTGAAATCTAAGTCATTAAATACCATATTTTTTGGACTATAAGTCACAGTTTTTTTTCTTAGTTTGGTGTGACTTGTTCTCAGGAGCGATTTATGTGTGAAATTATTAACACATTACCGTAAAATATCAAATAATATTATTTAGCTCATGTACGTAAGATTTCATCGGATTTAGCGATTAGGAGTGACAGATTGTTTGGTAAACGTACAGCATGTTCTATATGTTATAGTTATTTGAATGACTCTTACCATAATATGTTACGTTAAAGGGGAACATTATCACAATTTCAGAAGGGTTAAAACCAATAAAAATCAGTTCCCAGTGGCTTATTTTATTTTTTGAAATTTTTTTCTAAATTTTACCCACCCCGGAATATCCCTAAAAAAAGCTTTAAAGTGCCTGATTTTCGCTATCTGTGAAGCCATCGTCCATTTTCCTGTGACATCAAACAGTGATGCTAATACGGATAGCACAGCAAGATATAGCGACATTAGCTCGGATTCAGAAATGGATTTCAGTGGTTTAAGCGATTCAACAGATTACGCATGTATTGAAACGAATGGTTGGAGTATGGAGGCAGATATCCATCCATCATCTTCCGCTTATCCGAGGTCGGGTCGCGGGGGCAACAGCCTAAGCAGGGAAACCCAGACTTCCCTCTTCCCTCTCCCCAGGCAGATAGCAAAAACGAAATTGAAAAAGAAATTGAAGCTTTTGAGCAAATAGCAATTGATGCTATTCAGCCATGTTTGCCTTAGCATCGCCGGTGAAATGTGCAGACCAACGATCGGAAGTTTCGCATCTTGTGACACTGGATCAACTTAAATAAATCGATTGGTAAGTGTTTGTTTGGCATTACATGTGGATGGAGGGAAATGCTGGATGTAAATATAGTTTCAAATGTACATACAGCTAGCCTAAATAGCATGTTAGCATCGATTAGCTGGCAGTCATGCCGCGACCAAATATGTCTGATTAGCACATAAGTCAACAACATCCACAAAACTCACCTTTGTGATTTAGTTGACTTTATCGTTGGAAATGCATCTGCAGGTTATCCATACATCTCTGTGCCATGTCTGCCTTAGCACCGCCGGTAAAATGTGCAGACACTCCGGCACATTTCAATGGGGGTCTGGCGGCAGATTTCTTTGACTTTATCGTTGGAAATGCATCTGCTTTGAGTGTCGCAGGATATCCACACAATCCTGCCATCTCTGTAGTAGCATAGCTTACATCGGTAAAGTCTGCAGAACAAACGACTGACCATTTCGTCGGCTTTACCCACACCCTCGTATTTTGAACACATTTCGTCCAATTTCTTGCCATTTTCGCATCTTTGGGCCAGTGGTGCAACTTGAATCCCTCCCTGTTAGTGTTGTTACACCCTCTGACACCACACCGACGAGGCATGATGTCTCCAAGGTTCCAGAAAATAGTCGAAAAAACGGAAAAAATCAGAGCTGAGACGCGGTGTTTGTAATGTGTTTGAGAAAAGGGCGGCTTTATTACCTAGGTGACGTCACGTTCTGACGTCGTCACTCCGAGAGCGATAAATAGAAAGGCGTTTAATTCGCCAAAATTCACCCATTTAGAGTTCGGAAATCGGTTGAAAAAATATATGGTCTTTTTTCTGCAACATCAAGGTATATAGTGACGCTTTCATAGCTCTGGTGATAATGTTCCCCTTAAACATACGAGGCACGTTCTCCGTTATTTATGCGTCATATAACGTACACTTATTCAGTCCGTTGTTCACTATTCTTTATTTATTTTAAATTGCCTTTCAAATGTCTATTCTTGGTGTTGGGTTTTATCAAATAAATTTCCCCAAAAAATGCGACTTATACTCAAGTGCGACTTATATATGTTTTTCCCTTCTTTATTATGCATTTTTGGCTGGAGCGACTTATACTCCGAAAAATACAATATCTCAAATAAGGGTGATATTTGCAGATTTTATGTTACAGTGTTTTACTTGTTTTAAGGGTTTTGGTCCTAAATGGCGGCATGGCGTACTGGGTAGAGCGGCCGTGCCAGAAACCTGAGGGTTGCAGGTTTGCTTCCCACCAATTGACATCCAAATTGCTGCCGTTGTGTCCTTGGGCAGGACACTTCACCCTTGCCCCCGGTGCCGCTCACACTGGTGAATGAATGATGAATGAATTGGTGGTGGTCGGAGGGGCCGTAGATGCAAACAGGCAGCCACGCTTCCGTCAGTCTACCCCAGGGCAGCTGTGGCTACAGATGTAGCTTACCACCACCAGGTGTGAATGAATGATGGGTTCCCACTTCTCTGTGAGTGGTTTGAGTATCTAACAATAGAAAAGCGCGATGTATATCTAATCAATTATTATTATTATTATTATAAATGATCTCAGTAAGATATTACAGCTTGTTGCTGAGATTTGATGACCTATATTGAGTAAAACATGCTTGAAACTAGAATATCAACTGTTGCAAAGCTGTGTCATCAACACTCACAAGTATAACACTACTTTTTTAAAGTAATAATTTCTTTAACACAATTGTGTGTTACGCTTGTGTGGCATAGTAACGCCAAAATTGTCCCTTCGTGGATGCGTCGAACGTGAACACAGCAAAGGTAAGATTTAACAGATTATGGGGACGGCGTGGCGCGGTTGGGAGAGTGGCCGTGCCAGCAACCTGAGGGTTCCTGGTTCAATCCCCACCTTCTACCAACATCGTCACGCCTGTTGTGTCCTTGAGCAAGACACTTCACCCTTGCTCCTGATGGTTCGTGGTTAGGGCCTTGCATGGCAGCTCCAGCCATCAGTGTGTGAATGTGTGTATGTATGGGTGAATGTGGAAATAGTGTCAAAGCTCTTTGAGTACCTTGAAGGTAGAAAAGCGCTATACAAGTATAACCCATTTACCATTTATTTAAATAACAAAAAGAGCTATATAACAAAATAACAAAAATAGCTATATAACAAAAATACTGGAGCTAGTAGAAAAAACAAACAAAGGACGCTAGCATGAAAGCTAGGATATACAAATAGACAAACTAAACTGGCACGAAGGCACAAAAAAGGGAAAAACTATTCTTTAGCGTGAGAGCTGGAATAATACAAGAGCATAGCGTGAAAAGCTAGCGAGAATATACATACGAAGATGCGCAGGCGTAACTTGTTGCGTGAAAGCAAATTGGATAGCAGTCGTAACGTTGCATGGAAGCAAATTTGGGTCCCGGACTGAACAACAAAAGGAGACGAGTTTATATAGGGAAGCTGATTAACAGTAACAGGTGTGCGGTACCGTGAGTAGCAGGTGAAATCAATGAGAAACCATGGAAATGGACAAAACAGGAACTAAGCAGGTGGAACGACGGAGTGATACAAAAACTGGAACAATAAACAATAATATGTGGAGAACCGAAAAGCTGATCTCAACATTGTGTCTCATAATTAACGGACTTCGCTGTTTTATTTTCAATGACACGATAGAAAATACTTACTCATATGGTAGTACAGTCGTTATTAGTGAGAATATACTTATTTTAAAAGGTATTTTTGGGTACATTAAGGTTAGCTAATTTTACTTGTTTTGGAAAGTCTTCACAAGCCAAATTTTCTTGTTCTATTGGTAGATAATTTTGCTTAGTTCAAATAAAATACCCCTAATTTTAGTATTTTTTTTTTCTTGATTTTGAACACCGACTTTTTCCAGTGCAGTAAGAGCCAAAAGTGTGGCCTCTGGGGCCGATAGGGTGAGGGAGGCGATATGACTGCCTTGTTGATGTGAACCAAGCAGTCATTTTACTCCCCCGTGCCAGTGGTTCCTGAACGCAGCGCGGTGATTTCAAGAGTCTCTGCACGACAATTGACAAATGTTAACGACTGGTTTCTCTGCAGGTCCGTTTGCTGTACTGCTCCTTGGAGGAGGCTGAGCTGGTGTTCCGGGCGGCCTGGGCGGCGGGGCAGGCCGGTCCCAGTCACATGTGGTTCGCGGTGGGCCCGGCCCTGTCGGGACTGGGCCTGGAGGGGCTGCCTAAGGCCTTGTTCGCCATCCGACCTCAGGGCTGGAGGGACGAGCCACGCAGGTACGATTCTCGCTGAATTTAAATGCGTTGATTGGAGTCTCGTCTACTTTGGAATGAGCACACAAATGCGCTTGAAGGGAACGTTAGCATTTGTGAATGTTAAATGTTTGTGTTGAATATTCCAAACACAACTGAGCGATTCTCCGACTTTCTTGCTGCTCCTGAAAGGCTGAACAATTCTTCCGTTTCCCTTCCGTGTCAGTACGGGAATTAACATGCCGCGTGCTTTTAAAAATACATGAGGCCGAGTGAGAAATAAACATTTTGCTCGTCTCCTCTCTGTAAAAATAAACTTTTTTTTTTCCAACACGCTGGCATTTTAAAAGCGGCTGGTCCCGGTGTGATGGATCTGCTCACGTGTGACCCCGCTTCACCGCCGGGCTCATTAAAGTTTTATCTCCTCTAATTTAAAACGACGTTCCAAGTGCATCAGGTGAAAGGAACAGTTCCTCATTGATTTGGACAATTACACTCAAGTGAGGAAGGAATTCTGCTGACTCTTCCCTTGAAGAAAAGAACAAGACACACATCCGGACGCTTTGTTAGGTTTTATTTTATTATTAGGCACTGGAAGCCCAACACTTGCAGCCCTTTGAGGCCCATGTGATTAATGGCTATATAAATAAACACTGTAATGCCTTCTCAGTATGATGCAGCAATACTGTACATGCGTATCATGAATTTTAATGTCTTTGCAAAGAACAAAACATCACGGTTTTGTATTTCTGTTTGCAGTTTTTGCTTTGTGGTGTTAGCTTTTTATTGTTGTGTTGTGTAATGTGTACTGTTTTTGCTGTGATGTGTTTTGTCTTGGTGTTGTCTTAGTGTCGTTATATAGCTGTGTTCCGGTGTAGTGTTTTTTCTTTGTTGTTGCGTTGCTGTGTTGTGTCGCGTCTCCGTTTTGTTGCTGTATTTCTACGTAACTGTCCAGTATTTTATTGCTATGATGTGTCTTGTTGCTGTGTGGTTGTGTAACTGTGTTGTTGTGATGGTTTGTTGCATTGACGTGTTATTGTGTACAAACCCCGTTTCCATATGAGTTGGGAAATTGTCCATCCATCCATCCATTTCTACCGCTTTTTCCCTTTGGGGTCGCGGGGGGCACTGGTGCCTATCTCAGCTACAATCAGGCAGAAGGCGGGGTACGCCCTGGACAAGTCGCCACCTCATCACAGGGCCAACACAGATAGACAGTCAACATTCACACTCACATTCACACACTAGGGCCGATTTAGTGTTGCCAATCAACCTATCCCCAGGTGCAAGTCTTTGGAGGTGGGAGTAGCCGGAGTACCCGGAAGGAAACCCACACAGTCACAAGGAGGACATGCAAACTCCACACAGAAATATCCCGAGCCTGGGATTGAACCAAGGACTACTCAGGACCTTCGTATTGTGAGGCAAACACACTAATCCCTCTGCCACCGTGAAGCCCTGAGTTGGGAAATTGTGTTAGATGTAAATATAAACGGAATACAATGATTTGCAAATCCTTTTCAACCCATATTCAATTGAATGCACTACAAAGACAAGATATTTGATGTTCGAACTCATAAACTTTATTATTTTTTTGCAAATAATAATTAACTTAGAACTTCATGGCTGCAACACGTGCCAAAGTAGTTAGGAAAGGGAATGTTCACCACTGTGTTACATCACCTTTTCTTTTAACAACACTCAATAAACGTTTGGGAACTGAGGAAACTAATTGTTGAAGTTTTGAAAGGGGAATTCTTTCCCATTATTGTTTTATGTAGAGCTTTAGTCGTTTAAAGGGGAACATTATCACCAAACCTATGCAAGCGTCAATATATACCTTGATGTTACAGAAAAAAGACCATGTATTTTTTTTAAACGATTTCCGAATTCTAAATGGGTGAATTTTGGCGAATTAAACGCCTTTCTGTTTATCGCTCTGGAGGGGATGACGTCAGAATGTGACGTCCCCGAGGTAATACAGCCGCCATTTTAATTTTCAACCCATTGTAAACATTGGGTCTCAGCTCTGTTATTTTCCGTTTTTTCGACTATTTTTTGGAACCTTGGAGACATCATGCCTCGTCGGTGTGTTGTCGGAGGGTGTAACAACACCAACAGGGAGGGATTCAAGTTGCACCACTGGCAATAAATCTGCCGCCAGACCCCCATTGAATGTACCAAAGTGTCTTCACATTTTACCAGCGATGCTAAGACAGACTTGGCACAGAGATGTATGGATAACCTGCAGATGCATTTCCAACAATTAAGTCAACAAAATCACAAAGGTGAGTTTTGTTGATGTTGTTGACTTATGTGCTAATCAAACATATTTGGTCTCGGCATGACTGCCAGCTAATCGATGCTAACATGCTACGCTAATCGATGCTAACATGCTATTTACGTTAGCTGTATGTACATTTGAAACTAGATACCCACATTTAATGTGAAACAAACACTTAACCAATCGACGGATTTAAGTTGCTCCAGTGTCACAATATGCGAAAGTCCTGATCGTTTGGTCTGCACATTTTACCGGCGATGCTAATAAGGCAGCCATGCTATGGGCCTCTTCATTAGGTACACCCATGCTATGGCCGAATAGCGTCAATAGCTATTCGCTCAATAGCTTCAATTTCTTCTTCAATTTCGTTTTCGCTATCTACCTCCATACTCCGACCATCTGTTTCAATACATGCTTTTTTTACGAAGCCACACTGTTGTAACACGTGGCTTGGCATTGTTTTGCTGAAATAAGCAGGTGCATCCATGATAACGTTGCTTGGATGACAACATATGTTGCTCAAAAACCTGTATGGACCATTCAGCATTAATGGTGCCTTCACAGATGTGTAAGTTACCCATGCCTTGGGCACTAATGCACCCCCTTACCATCACAGATGCTGGCTTTTGAACTTTGCGCCTATAACAATCCAGATGGTTATTTTCCTCTTTGTTCCGGAGGACACCACTTCCACAGTTTCCAAATATAATTCGAAATGTGGACTCGTCAGACCACGGAACACTTTTCCACTTTGCATCAGTCCATCTTAGATGAGCTCGGGCCCAGCGAAGCCAGCGGTGTTCCTCATGTTGGCTTTCGCTCTGCATAGTAGAGTTTTAACTAACACTTACAGATGTAGCAACCAACTGCAGTTACTGACAGTGGTTTTAAGAAGTGTTCCTGAGCCCATGTGGTGATATCCTTTACACGCTGATGTCGGTTTTTGATGCAGTACCGCCTGAGGAATCAAAGGTCCGTAATATCATCGCTTACATGGAGTGATTTCTCCAGATTCTCTGAACCTTTTGATGATTTTACCGACCGTGTATGGTAAAATACCTAAATTCCTTGCAATAGCTTGTTGAGAAATGTTGTTCTAAAACTGTTCGACAATTTGCTTACAAATTGGTGACCCTCACCCCATCCTTGTTTGTGAATTATTTAGCATTTCATGGAAGCTGCTTTTATACCCAATCATGGCACCCACCTGTTCCTAATTAGCTTGCACACCTGTGGGATGTTCCAAATAAGTGTTTGATGAGCATTCCTCAACTTCATCAGTATTTATTGCCACCTTTCCCAACTTCTTTGTAACGTGTTGCTGGCATCAAATTCTAAAGTTAATGATGATTTGCAAAAAAAAAATGTTTATCAGTTTGAACGTCAACTATGTTGTCTTTGTAGCATAGGGTAGGGAACGGTACGGGTGGGGTGGCTCAGCATTGTCACGCCAAGCCGCAACCCCCGGCCCGACCACCACCACCAGTCTTTCGGCCTGCTAAGCCGCAACCTCCGGCCCTGCCACCACCACCAGTCTTTCGGCTTGCCAATGCCAAGCCACAACCTCCAACCCGGCCACCACCACCCGTCTTTCGACCTGCCAAGCCGCAACCCCCAGTTAGGCCACCTGCTCCAAGTCCAAGGCTAGCACCAAGTCCAAGTCCACGGCTAGCACCAAGTCCATAACAAAAGCTAGCACCTAGTCCATGGCTAGCACCAAGTCCACAGCTAGCACAGAGTCCAGGGCTAGCGCCAGCACCAAGCCGGGCTCCAGTGCCTGTACCACGCCGGGCTCTAGCGCCTGCACCACGCCGTGCCCCAGTACCAGCACCACGCCTGGCTACAGTACCAGCACCACGCCGGGCTCCAGTGCCTGCACCACGCCAACCTCCAGTGCCTGCACCATGCCAGACTCCAGTGCCTGCACCAAGACAGGTACCATTACTGGCTCCACACCTAGCACCAGTACCTGCACCACGCCAAGTTCCGCCAGTTGCAGCGCCACGACGCCAAGTGCCGCCAGTCGTACCGCCACAACGCCAAGTGCCGCCAGTCGCAGCGCCACAACGCAAAGTGCCGCCAGTCTCAGCTCCACGCCAAGACCCCCCACACCAAGACCCTCCAAGCCAGGACCCTCCAAGCCAAGACCCGCCGCCTGACGCGCCACGCCAAGCCTCCCCACCTGCCGCCGCTCTCACGCCAGACTCGTCTGCCGCCGCTGCATCCAGGCCTGCCACAATGACGATGTGCCCGCGTACTCCTCGGCCACGGATGTGGTCCTTCCCGGGTCGCCCACCTCGTCAGGTACAGTGGCCCTCTACGCGTCGCCGCCACCTGACTCTGCCTCGGTGGATCCGGGGTCACTTGGGCTGGCGATCCACCGCCATGTCCCCCTCCTACACTCCCATGACTCTTGATCTTGCTTTGTTTTTTGTTAATTTTTTGACATCTGGGATCTGTCCTTAACGGGGGGGCTATGTCATGTCTTGTGATCATGTTTTGTTTGGTTATGTTCTGTTTTGTTTAAGACTCCATTGCTTCCTGTTTTTGCACTTCCTTGTTTGCTTTGTTTCCATGCCAACCCATTAGTTTTCACCTGTCCCCATGTCACGCACCTGTTTTCACTCACCACAGTATTATTTAAGAAACAGTTGCCAAGTAGTCAGCCTGGCGACATCCCCTTCTACTCAATCTCCACACCCATGTATCCATGCAAAAGACCCATGTTCCTTTCTCGTCACAGTAAGTGTTTTTGTTTTAGTTGTTCATAGTTCTGCCATTGTGCAAGTTTTAGTTTATTAACATAGTTTTACCTTAGTGCAAGTTTTTGTTTTCATATTCAAGTTTTGAACCTCCACTGAGAGCGCCTTTTGTTTATACCTTTTGTTTTTTGTAATATTTCTGAGTTAAGATTAAAGATGTCCCTACCTTCATGCCATGTCCGTTCCAATCATTTTGCACCACGGTAAAACAAACCCCACCAAAGTCTACGCCTTGACAATTTTCCCAAACAATTGTTCCTTCCCCTCACAAAATTAAGCGTTTAACAGCAGATTCTGTTTTGTTCACCAATTCCATGACTCCGTTTGCGGTTACTTTAATGTGGAAATGCATTACTTTTTTTGTTGTTTAGTGATTATTGATTAGACATAATAGTGCTGTGTCAAATAAAAAGTAGAACCACACAAGTTGGTGTGGTCTTTTTTTTCACCCTTTAGCATCATGGTTTTTTAGCGATTATAATGTTTTTTATGATTGTGAGAAGCCAAAATAGAAATCAATATTGAAATAAATAAATACATAAATATCAGGGGTGTAACAGTACACACAAATTTCGGTTCGGTACGTACCAAGGTTTAGAGGTCACGGTTCGGTTAATTTTCGGTACAGTAAGAAAACAACAAAATATACATTTTTGGGTTATTTATTTACCAAATTTGCTAAATCTTCCAACAAAATATTTTTCTTGGTGGAATATTTTAGGTGAAGTAATATGAACCTTGGATAGGTCAATAATTCATAATACCATTGATTTTGATTCAATATTATGTTTTAAGCAATGACAGTTTGAAAGATAAAAAAAAAAAGCTTTGTTTTTTTTGTCAACATTGCAAGTTTTTCTAAATTACATTTAACCTTTAAGCTTTAGAATAATAATAGTACTTTTAGAATGTGCCGAAGGCCTTTAAAACATTAGCTGTGGGCCGCAAATGGCCTCTGGAGCACACTTTTGACACTCCTGCTATTGATAATAAAACATTAAATCTGATAAATCTATGGATAAAAAGCAGAGCTTGGCGACACATGCGCGTTTATCACAACTCTCTCGCTCTGTCTGTCTATGCCCCTCCCTCACGAATGTTGCTCACAATTTGTTTTGTTTTAACCCCTTCTTAACCCTGAACGTACATTGAAAATACACGCAACCCTAACTTAAAATGCTGGACATTTGAGGCATTTAAGAAACTCCACTCGGACAGCCCCGCAAAAGAGGACATTTTTGGTGAAAAGAGGACGTATGGTCAGTCTATCCTAGCCCAGTCGTTGCTAGCATGCTGTGTGTTGTGCCTCGGTGAGCATTGTTTACACAACGTGCGGTACGCTTTTTAATATGTCCGTGTGGAACTCTTTCGGTACACCTCTGAACCGAACCGAAACCCCCATACCCAAAACGGTTCAATACAAATACACATATCGTTACACCCCTAATAAATATATCAAAATACATTGTGTAGCCGCGTTTTTGTTTGGCCACCTTGTTGTATACTTGGGGTTTTGTGTAGCTCTATTGTTATTTTGTGGCGTTGATTTCTTGTATAGCCATGTTGTGTCGATTTGTGTTTGTGTTGATGTGCATTGGCGTTGTTCTGTAGCTTTGTTGTTGTGTTGCTTTGTCACTGTTTAGCTACGTACTTATGTTGTTGTTATTTGGCCAGCAGCATGAGTGCCGTTGTATTTTATGACCGTTTGTGCCAGAGGTCCCCCCGAAGAGCATCCCCGGACATTAAAAGCGATGCTTATGATGTGGACCACAGCTTTGTCACATAGAGAGAAACCACCCCTCCCTGCTTGCCATTTCACGCCACAGCACCACTAACGACCCTCTCAAGTCAGCGCACAAGTCCAACACAGCAACTGATGCAGTAGATAAGAGGAAGAGGAAAGCCCAACAAGAGTTCTGCATCGTCTCCCTTGTGGGAAACACTTTTTACAAAAAAACACTCTCCATCCATTTTCTACCGCTTATTCCCTTTTGGGGTCGCGGGGGGCGCTGGCGCCTATCTCAGCTACAATCGGGCGGAAGGTGGGGTACACCCTGGCCAAGTCGCCACCTCATCGCAGGGCCAACACAGATAGACAGACAACATGCACCACTCTCCCAAAATGAAAAGGAAGTTCACAAGACAGCATGTTTGTACTGTCGCCAACTAGTGACCTGGTATGCACATTACACTGCTACTTCAGCACCTGTGCGTAGTTGCTGATCATTTATACAGCACAACTTGTGTTGAAGATGTCCCAACTCGTGACATCCACGCCTCCTGCAGCCAGAACCTCGGCACTACAAACTTTTCATAGCATCCCGACGCCTCCGACCTCCTTTGTTGTCTCTCTCGCTCCCTGCAGGCGCATCGCCAAGGGTGTCTCCGTGCTGACTCATGGGGCGATGGCGCTGCGTCGAGACCAGGGGGCCCCCGGCCGCGCTCAGTACGCCGGCAACTGCCAGAGCGAAGGGAATCAGACCCAGCGAGTGGCTGGCAGAATCAGGTGAGTGGGCGGGGCCGGGGAATGTGGATCGACAGCCGGCACTGTGCAACGAGGACAACATACACCAGTGTTTTTCAACGTTTTTGAGCCAAGGCACATTTTTTGCGTTGAAAAAATGCGGAGGCACACCACCAGCATAAATCATTCAAAAACTAAACTCAGTTGACAGCAAAGAGTCGTTGTCACAATTGTTGGATATGACTTTAAAGCATAACCAACCATGCATGACTATAGTAGGTGTACTCAGGGGCGTCACTAGACCTAATACTGTACTGGGGCACACCTGGGGCACAAATAATTCACGTGAGCGTGCAAAGCGCGCAAGCAAAAACATTTTTAGCACTTATTTATCATAAAAAATACATAAACAGTGCTTTAAACTATGAAATCATATCAGATGATGTTGTATGGATCTTTGATGAACCACCTGAAATTAACTAATGCCTTTGACCTACTTGTGCACTTTTTTACTCTCTGGGTTCTTTTATATTATTTAATTTCCATTTATGGCAAGGTGGCGAATCCTATTTCAGATACAATACAATACAATACACAATACACAAAACAATAAAGCCACAGTAGTAGAATAAATAAACAACTTTTGTGTGTCTGTTCAGGGAATCATTTTCTGAGAAGTAAACTGTAACGTCTCGTTTTCATTTTTGCAAAGTGGTCAATCACTCTGGACAGACATGGAAATATTACAGTAACTGTTATACAGTTGACCAGTGGTTCCCAACTGCTGGGTCGTGACATAAAAGTGGATTGTGTGTCATTTTCAGTGAGTCGCGGTCAGATGTGTGCATGAAAAAAAAAAAGTTTACGGAGAAAAAAATCAAATTGAGGCAACAAAACCAGATTATTTTAGCCTTTTTTCTAGTGACTATTAGTGAATATTTTAGCAAAAGGCAAACCGACTAACAAGTTGGAGGAGGACTCAGGACAGACATGGAAATATATTTTTAAAAAATCTAAATGGGGCAACAAAACCCAATATTTTCAGCCATCTTTCTGAAAACAAATACAGAAATGTTACTATTTTATCTGGAAACAAAACCAGATGCTTTAGCTGTAGCCATTTTTCTGGTGACAAAACAAGATTATTTTAGTCAATATCACACCGATTAACAAGACAAGTCTACTGTGCTATTTTTCTGTGAAATAAACTTGAATGATTTAAAAATTTGGCTCACAACTTGATGATATGGAAAAATGTTTTTCTTCCTGAAGATAAAGCATTTGAGAAGCACTCAACTCACACATGCTTACTCCAAATCATCGTTGATGCAGAACCAGCAGACAATAACCAACATTATGTTTCATGTTCATTGACAGCTCGTACAGCAAATGAATATGTTTGTCTTGATACAAGGAATAAGGTTAGCTAACTTAGCATCAACTTAACACAATGATGTTGCCTAGCTAGCTAGGACTTCACTTACATCTCTCATTCCTGCTGCGGGCGAATAACTTTCTGATATCCATCTAGGAGTTACAGTTTGAGTCAAATCAAAATCAAAATAATGTAATTAACAAATTGTTGTTGGCTAACGTTACCTACCTCAGCAGTGATTCGCATCGGCTCACTCTCTCTCTCTCTCTCTCTCTCTCTCTCTCTCTCAACCGAAGTCTCGATCCATACGTGAATAAATTACCATATTAAGTAGCCATGTGCTCATTGTTAAGTAGAGTGAATACAGTAGCAATCAATTACCATACTAAGTAGCATGTGCGCTGTTGTCTATGTTATGTAGACTTAAAACTATGAAGCTTTTTTTTTTTTTATTGGTGAAATTTATACTGGGGAACTGCAGATCAACAGTGGGGCACGTGCCCCAGTGAAATATGTCTGGCGACGCCCCTGGGTGTACTGTATCAATATAGGTCTTGTCTCAAAGTAGATGTACTGTATCAATATAGGTGTTGTCTCAAAGTAGATGTACTGTATCAATATAGGTCTTGTCTCAAAGTAGATGTACTGTATCAATATAGGTCTTGTCTCAAAGTAGATGTACTGTATCAATATAGGTCTTGTCTCAAAGTAGATGTACTGTATCAATATAGGGCTTGTCTCAAAGTAGATGTACTGTATCAATATAGGTCTTGTCTCAAAGTAGTTTTACTGTCACCACCTGCCACATCACTCCCTGAGCTTTTTTGAGGTTTTTTTTTTTTTTGCTGTTTCCCTGTGTGTAGTGTTTTACTTCTTGTCTTTTGCTCCTATTTTGGTGGCTTTTTCTCTCTTTTGGTATTTTCCTGTAGAAGTTTCATGTCTTTCCTTTGAGCGATATTTCCCATATCTACTTTGTTATAGCAATCAAGAATATTTCAGTTGTTTGGATCCTTTTTTGTGGGGACATTGTTGATTGTCATGTCATGTTCGGACGTACATTGTCTTTGCTCCACAGTAAGTCTTTGCTGTCGTCCAGCATTCTGTTTTTGTTTACTTTGTAATCCAGTTCAATTTCAGTTTCGTCCCACATAGCCTTCCCTAATCTTCAATGCCTTTTCTTAGGGGCACTCACCTTGTGTTTATTTTTGGTTTAAGCATTTGATACCTTTTTACCTGCACACTGCCTCCTGCTGTTACCGACATCTACAAAGCAATTAGCTAGTGGCTGCCACCTACTGATATGGAAGAGTATTACACTGTTACTCTGCCGACCACTCAACAACAACACATCATTTTCAGACAGTAATTACTGGTTTGCAAAAAGATTTTTAACCCAAATAGGTGAAATTAGATCATCTCCCACGGCACACCAGACTGTATCCCACGGCACACTACTAGTTGAAAAACACTGACATACACAACACTGACACACTGCAGCACATTTTGTGGCGACACCGACGGAGTCAGAACCACATGAGCACCACGCAGCGGCGTACACGTCAGATTTGCAGCAAGCTGACGGCATCAGCACGTCTGATTGACAGAAGCTGCGCTTTGGCGACATTCTCAGCATGGCTGACGGGAAATGTCGGCTTTGGCTCGCCTTCCCTTCGCCAAAGTTACTGGGCCTGTATGCACATGAATGAAATGTCTGTGACATGGGCATGCATGAATGGAGAACGAAAGTAGGGTTGTTCAGATCTCATTTTGGTATTGGATATCGGTCCGGTATCAATTAAAAACATGTTATATTTGTATGCATCAAAAATCTCTCGTATTAGCTTCCAATATAAGCAGTACATTCCAGTATTCCAATAATGAGATGTAGTATTAGATCTTACTTTGTCAAAAGAACAAAAAAGCTTGTAATACAGTATATTGACCTACGATATTTTTCAGACCATAAGGGGCACATGATTTTAAAGCCCACTGCCAATGAGCGGGTTTATTAAGGTCTTTTTTCATACAAAAGGCTCACCAGATTATAAGGCACATTTTTTTTTTACATTTAAAACACTTTCTTGTGTTCTACATAATATGTAATGGTGGTTCTTTGGTCAAAATGTTGCATGGATTATCTTTTACAGAACATCTTTAAGCCTCTTTCTGACCATCTCTTCAGGATGAAGTTTTATGGGCGGTCTTATTTACTCAGCTCTACTTTGACTGCGTCATCTCCCTGTCATCTTTGTTGCACCGGTAGTTTTTAGCCCTAGCATATGGAGTCTACTGACAGATACAAGTTAGAGCGAAGGCTTTTTTTGCTGATAGCCGATACTCCGATATTGTCCAACTCTTAATTACCGATACCGATATAAACTGATACCGATATATACAGTCGTGGAATTAACACATTATTATGTGTAATTTTGTTGTGATGACCCGCTTGACGCATTAAACAATGTAACAAGGTTTTTGCAAAATAAATCAACTCAAGTTATGGAAAAAAATGCCAATATGGCACTGGCGTATTTATTATTGAAGTCACAAAGTGCATTATTTTTTTTAACATGTCTCAAAACAGCAGCTTGGACTTTGGAAGATGCTCTCCTTGAGAGAGCATGAGGAGGTTGAGGCGGGGCGAGGTTGAGGTGGGGTGAGGTGGGGGCATTATGGGTTAGCGGGGGTGTTTATTGTAGCGTCCCGGAAGAGTTAGTGATGCAAGGGATCCTGGGTATTTGTTCTGTCGTGTTAATGTTGTGTTACGGTGCGGATGTTCTCACGAAATGTGTTTGTCATTCTTGTGTGGTGTGGGTTCACAGTATGGCGCATATTTGTAAAGTTGTTTGTACGGCCACCCTCAGTGTGACCTGTATGGCTTTTGACCAAGTATGCTCTGCATTTACTTGTGTGTGTGAAAAGCCTTAGATATTATGTGACTTGGCCGCCACGCAAAGGCAGTGCCTTTAAGGTTTATTGGCGCTCTGTACTTCTCCCTACGACTGTGTACACAGCGGCTTTTTAAAAAGTCAAACATTTTCCTTTTTGAAACCGATACCGATAATTTCCCATATTACATTTTAAAGCATTTATCGGCCGTTAATATTGGCAGTCTGATATTATCGGACATCTCTAGTTAGAATTCTACGCTATTTTATATTAGGGATGGCTACAGCGGAGACACAACAAAATTATAGTGAAAAAGAAGGACGTTACTGACCACACGTGGACTACAATGGCAGAGGGGCGCAAAAGTTTTGGGACTAATAGATCCCAAATACACAAGTACTGATAGGTAAAAAAAAGATTGTTATGCGTATTAGGTCAAAACAAAGCGCCAGATAATACCTCTCCTAATATTTTATACACACCATGATAATACCGGTATGTTAAAAAAAGTCTAGTCTAAAGCACAGTACGTCTAACTATGGTAGCCATAATCATCCGAGTTACATCAAGCGATGCAGTTTTGTAGCTTACCAAAAATGTTGACAATTTTTTGAGGGCCTTGTGTAATCTTCTATACTTTCAAAGAAACATCAAAGTTTTGGTGTTTCTTGCTTATGTGTGCTTATGCATTGTTTTTCACCAAATTATCACATATTTACAATCTCACACATTAAATTTTTATAAAAATCTAAAAGACATTAAAAAAAATTTGAAACAAATATCAACCCAATGATTTCCAAACCTACTGGTGGATAGTGCCTGCTCCAATCTATGACATGGGAGCACAATGCACCATTCAGGTTTAACCCGCCTAACTACGTGCAGAACTCTTTCAAAAAGGGTAAAAAAACAAGGCTTTCAATAAAATACGATCTTTGGAATAACGTGATTGGTGTTTTATGAACCCCAACGATCACGTTTTATCGAACTTTTGAGTGCATGTATAAACTATAACTATATACAGTATACATTTATCATTTATACATACGTATTCACACATACGAATATATACATACATATACATACACGTATTTATATATATACAGTGAAGAAAACAAGTATTTGAACACCCTGCTATTTGGCAAGTTCTCCCACTTAGAAATCATGGAGGGGTCTGAAATTTTCACGGCAGGTGCATGTCCAATGTATGAGAGATAACCTAAAAAGAAAAATCCAGAAATCACAATCTATATTTCTTTAACAATTTATTTGTGTGATACAGCTGAAAATAAGTATTTGAACACCTGTCTATCAGCTAGAATTCTGACCCTCAAAGATCTGTTAGTCCGCCTTTAAAAGTCCTCCTGCACTCCACTGTATTATCCTGAATCAGATGCACCTGTGTGAGGTCGTTAGCTGCATAAAGACACCTGTCCACCCCATACAATCAGTAAGACCCAAACATTCAGCATGGCTAAGAGCAAAGAGCTGTCCAAAGACACCAGAGACAAACTTGTACAACTCCACAAGGATGGAAAGGGCTCTGGAGAGATCGCCAAGCAGCTTGGTGAAAAAAGGTCCACTGATGGAGCAATTATTAGAAAATGGAAGAAGCTAAACATGACGGTCAATCTCAATCGGAGTGGAGCCCCATGCAAGATATCACCTAGTGGGGTCTCAAAGATGCTAAGAAAGGAGAGGAATCAGCCCAGGACTACACGGCAGGACTTGGTCAATGACCTGAAAAGAGCTTGCACCATTGTTTCCATGGTCACTGTTGGTAATACACTAAGACGTCATGGTTTGAAATCAGGCATGGCACGGAAGGTTCCCCTGCTTAAACCAGCACATGTTAAGGCCCGTCTTAAGTATGCCAATGACTATTTGGATGATCCAGAGGAGTGATGGGAGAAAGTTTTGTGGACAGATGAGACCAAAATTTACCTTTTTGGTCATAATTCCACTATAAGTGTTTGGAGGAAGAATAATGATACGTACCATCCCAAAAACACCATCCCTACTGTGAAGCATGGGGGTGGTAGCATCATGCTTTGGGGGTGCTTTTCTGCTCATGGGACAGGACGACTGTACTGTATTAAGGAGAGAATGACTGCAGCCGTGTATTGTGAGATTTTGGCCAAAAACCTCCTTCCCTCAGTCAGATCATTGAAGATGAGTCGTGGCTGGATCTTCCAACATGACAATGACCCAAAGCACACAGCCAGGAAAACCAATAAGTGGCTTCGTAAGAACCATATTAAGGTTCTGGAGTGGCCTAGCCAGTCTCCAGACCTAAATCCAATTGAAAATCTTTGGAGGGAGCTGAAAGTCTGTGTTACTCAGCGACAGCCCAGAAACCTGACTGATCTAGAGAAGATCTGTGTAGAGGAGTGGGCCAAAATCCCTCCTGCAGTCTGTGCAAACCTGGTGGAAACGTTTGACCTCTGTAAATGCAAACAAAAGCTACTCTATCAAATATTAATGTTGGTGTTCAAATACTTATTTTCAGCTGTATCACACAAATAAATTGTTAAAAAATCATAGATTGTGATTTTTTTGATTTTTCTTTTTAGGTTATCTCTCATACAGTGGACATGCACCTACCATGAAAATTTCAGACCCCTCCATGATTTCTAAGTGGGAGAACTTGCAAAATAGCAGGGTGTTCAAATACTTATTTTCTTCACTGTACATATATATATATATATATATATATATATATATATATATATATATATATATATATATATATATATATATATATATATATATATATATATACATATATACACATAGATATACAAAGGCATTACTATTTGTACACACTTATATATACACATTTGTATATATACGTATATATGTATACGTATATACACTTACAGTGGGGCAAACAAGTATTTAGTCAGCCACCGACTGTGCAAGTTCTCCTACTTAAAAAGATGACAGAAGTCTGTAATTTTCATCATAGGTACACTTCAACTGTGAGAGACAGAATGTGAAAAAAAAATCCAAGAATTCACATTGTAGGAATTTTAAAGAATGTATTTGTAAATTATGGTGGAAAATGAGTATTTGGTCAACCATTTAAAGCTCTCACTGATGGAAGAAGGTTTTGGCTCAAAATCTCACGATACATGGCCCCATTCATTCTTTCCTTAACACGGATCAATCGTCCTGTCCCCTTAGCAGAAAAACAGCCCCAAAGCATGATGTTTCCACCCCCATACTTCACAGTATGTATGGTGTTCTTGGGATGCAACTCAGTATTCTTCTTCCTCCAAACACAACGAGTTGGGTTTATACCAAAATGGATACATGGACGATACAGCAGAGGATTGGTAGAATGTCATGTGGTCGGATGAAACCAAAATATAACTTTTTGGTATAAACTCGGACTGGCAGTGTGCCGCGCCTCGCCAAGGAGCAGCGAGAACACCAAGAAGCGCATATGCCAAATCTTCAAAGAAAACGGCCTACGGATCACGATTGAAGCCAACAAGCAAACCGTCAACTTCCTCGACGTCACTTTCAACCTGAGAAAAAACAGCTACCAACCATTCACGAAACCCAACACAACACTCCAATACGTGCACCATGGCAGCAACCACCCATCTGGTACAATCCGCCATTCAGCAAAGACGTCTCAACCAACATCGGCCGCAAGTTCCTCACTCTGATCGACAAACACTTCCCCAAAGGCAACACCCTAAGAAAAATATTCAACAAGAACAACATTAAATTGAGCTACAGCTGTATGAATAACATGCAACAAATCATTTCAAACCACAACAAAGCAATTGCAAAAGGACTGCCTACCCCCAGACTAAACGACTCTGAAACCAATAATGAATGTAACTGTCGCAAGAAACCTGATTGCCCTCTCAACGGAAGGTGCTTACAGACATCAGTCGTTTACCAAGCAAAGGTAACACGCAAGGACATTAACACATCCGACACGTACGTAGGATTAACCGAAGGAGCGTTCAAAACAAGATGGAATAATCACAACGCCTCCTTTAGAAACCAGACTATGCGGAATTCTACAGAACTCAGCAAACACATTTGGAACCTCAAAGACAATAATGTTGAATATTCAATAACATGGCAAATTCTTGCATCCAGCACACCTTACAACAGTGGTAATAAAAGATGCAACCTATGCTTAAAAGAGAAACTGTTTATTATATATCATCCAGATCTATCATCCCTCAACAAGCGCAGTGAAATCATTTCAACATGCCGCCACAGACGGAAACACCTCCTAGGTAATATATGAGCCAATCACCACACCCTACGCCTGCCTGTACCCACCCACTCTGTGCCCTATATAAACCATTGTATGTGAATGCTTCCATTAAAATCTCCTGATGATTGAGGGAACCCCTCATGAAACAGTTCTGTAGAGATGAAGTAGTCTTGTGATTTTTCCCACACCTACATATTGCGCTCTACCACGGTATCGAGCACTATTCTCTGGATAATCCAATCAAGACATATATATATATATATATATATATATATATATATATATATATATATATATATATATATACATATATATATATATATGTATATATATATATATATACATATATATATATATATATATATATATATATATATATATATATATATATATATATATATATATGTATATAGTGGGTACGGAAAGTATTCAGACCCCCTTAAATTTTTAACTCTTTGTTAAATTGCAGCCATGTGCTAAAATCATTTAAGTTCATTTTTTTCCTCATTAATGTACACATAGCACCCCATATTGACAGAAAAATACAGAATTGTAGACATTTTTATAGATTTATTAAAAAATAAAAACTGAAATATCACATGGAAATAAGTATTCAGACCCTTTGCTCAGTATTGAGTGGAAGCACCCTTTTGAGCTAATACAGCCGTGAGTCTTCTTGGGAATGATGCAACTAGTTTTTTACACCTGGATTTGGAGATCCTCTGCCATTCCTCCTTGCAGATCCTCTCCATTTCTGTCAGGTTGGATGGTGAACGTTGGTGGACAGCCATTTTGAGGTCTCTCCAGAGATGCTCATTTGGGTTTAAGTCAGGGCTCTGGCTGGGCCATTCAAGAACAGTCACAAAGTTGTTCCGAAGCCACTCCTTTGTCATTTTAGCTGTGTGCTTAGAGTCATTGTCTTGTTGGAAGGTGAACCGTCGGCCCAGTCTGAGGTCCATAGCACTCTGGAAAAGGTTTTCGTCCGGGATATCTCTGTACTTGGCCGCATTCATCTTTCCTTCAATTGCAACCAGTCGTCCTGTCCCTGCAGCTGCAAAACACCCCCACAGCATGATGTTCCCACCACCACACTTGACTGTGGGGATGGTGTTGGGCAGGTGATGAGCGGTGCCTGGTTTTCTCCACACATACCGCTTAGAATTAAGGCCAAAAAGTTCTATCTTTGTCTCATCAGACCAGAGAACCTTATTTATCATAGTCTGGGAGTCCTTCATGTGTTTTTTGGCAAATTCTATGCGGGCTTTCATGCGTCTTACTCTGAGAAGAGGCTTCCATTGGGCCACTCTGCCATAAAGCCCTGACTGGTGGAGGGCTGCAGTGATGGTTGACTTTCTTAAACTTTCTCCCATCTCCTCACTGCATCTCTGGAGTTCAGCCACTGTGATCATTGGGTTCTTCTTTACCTCTCTCACCAAGGCTCTTCTCCCCCGATTGCTCAGTTTGGTTGGACGGCCAGCTCTTGGAAGAGTTCTTGTCATCCCATACGTCTTCCATTTAAGGATTATGGAGGCCACTGTGCTCTTGGGAACTTTAAGTGCAGCAGAATTTTTTTGTATCCATGGCCAGATCTGTGCCTTGCCACAATTTTGTCTCTGAGCTCTTCAGGCAGTTCCTTCGACCTCATGATTCTCATCTGCTCTGACATGCACTGTGAGCTGTAAGGTCTTATATAGACAGGTGTGTGGCTTCCTTAATCAAGTCTAATCATTAGAATTAAACACAGCTGGACTCCAATGAAGG
Organism: Nerophis ophidion; assembly: GCF_033978795.1. Lineage (NCBI taxonomy): Eukaryota > Metazoa > Chordata > Actinopteri > Syngnathiformes > Syngnathidae > Nerophis > Nerophis ophidion. The sequence continues at coordinate 35,647,493 of NC_084618.1, read as the reverse complement.
TGTAGAACCATCTCATGGATGATCAGAAGAAATGGACAGTACCTGAGGTAAATATACAAGTGTCACAGCAAAGGGTCTGAATACTTATGTACATGTGATATTTCAGTTTGTCTTTTTTAATAAATCTGTAAAAATGTCTACAATTCTATGTTTTTCTGTCAATATGGGGTGCTGTGTGTAGATTAAAAGGAAAAAAAAAGAACTTAAATGATTTTAGCACATGGCTGCAATTTAACAAAGAGTAAAAAATTTAAGGGGGTCTGAATACTTTCCGTACCCACTGGTAGGATATATATATATATATATATATATATATATATATATATATATATATGTGTGGAGTATATATACATACTATATATACATGTGGATATATAATGCATATATATACATATACATATGTACATACATATATAAACATATGTACATATACACACACACACACATATATATATATATATATATATATATATATATATATATATATATATATATGTACATATGTATATATACACGTATTTATATATACAGGTCTAGAACTATACACACTGGCCAAGGTTAAACTTCTGCCGAGGCCAAGTTTGTAATGCTAGATCCTGGACGTATACATGTGTATATTGACAAATAAAGGCTTTCATATTCTATATCTTGTAAATAACTCCTCCGCGTGGCTGCTTCCAGTTTTAAACAATAAAGGCTAAATACTATCAGTTACGCTACAAGCTATTTCGCTAACGTAATAGTAAATTATATAATTTACTCGACCCTTGCCAAACAGTAGGCACTGATAAAACTGAAAGTAGTTGTTAGGAAATGTATTATTTATTTTGCCGGAGGACTCTGATATTATTGCCTTACAGTAGAAGGCTAAGCTAGCTAAACATCAAATAGAGCTAACTTTGCTGACACATTTCTAACCAACTGTTATTACTGTTTAATTGTCTCTTCCATTGCCATAAATAGTAGTCACTGAGCCCGCCATTAAAAGTACTTTTTCACAAAATCGATGTTTTTGAGAAAGTTTGTGGTTGAAGCAGCTAGAACTCCTCTTGGTACACACTCGAAGCGACTTTTTACAGTTGCCATTGCTGCAAAACAAAAACGTTTACCTGGCACTTCTTACTTCTTCAGATGAGGTTGGAGATTTGAATAGTGTCCTGTGTTGGGTGATACAAACAATAACAGCATTTTGTTCTGAGTCAAATCTTGGACATTTTGCTATCCAAACTACAGGTGCACGTGCATACACTGCACGGCAGTCTGGGTAGATTTATACCATATATGGATAATCCTGTTGAGATCCGCTTTTTGGATCCTCCACATATTATTGTTTATTGTTCCATTTTTATTTTCACTCTCCATCTGATCCTATTATTTCCTGTTTAAGTCGGTCACCATGGTAGCTTATCAGTTTTCACCTGTTTCTCACGGCCCTGCACACCTGTCCTCACTAATCACCTACCTTATATAAGCCTGCATCTTTTGTTGCTCAGTCTGGGATCCAAATTTGCTTTCACGCCACAAGTTACGCCTGCACTCTGTCATCGTATGTATATTCTCGCTAGCTTTTCACGCTCAGCCATTTGTTTATTCCAGCTCTCATGCTGTATGTTTTGTTTTACTCTTTAATGTGTCTATGTGCCAGTTTAGTTCTTATTTTTGTATATCCTAGCTTTTATGCTAGCGTCTTTGGTTTGCCTTTCATTAGCACCAGTGTTTTGTTTCATAGATCCTTTTCGTTAAATAAATTGTTTATATCTTACCTTTGCTGTGTTCACTTGTTAACGCATCCACGAGGGAATCGAACCCGGCATCACAATGTCAAACAGACGTAACAAATCCGCTGACAATGTTCCCAATTGGTGACGTCACCGATTATATTATGAACATTCCAAACAGACTGTTTGAAGGAAGATGATAGGAAGGCAAAATTGTTTTTGTAAATATCTCCGCAATGCCTCCATATTTAAATATTTGGGAGTTATGCAGAGCCCAAAGGCACATAAGCAGGTACCAATTGGTAAGGAACGTTGGTTTTGCATGAAACCGCCTTACAAGGCCATCTACTGTATAAAGTTGTATAACAAGGTACAGACTGTCCATTCATTGTTGGGATCGTGGTGTTGCTTACCTATGAGGGTTGTGTTCTCATGGATGCGTGATGATAAGCGGGAAGCGGCAGAAGCAACGTGCAGGTAAGATGAGTATTTATTCCAATGACGAATGCAAAAATTTAAAAAAATAAACGTGCCGCTGGCACGGGAACTTACTGCAAAGCTTTACAAAGAACAGGTATGAGGGTAAAAGCGAGTAGCTAGCAAAATAAACGTACATGTAGAATTCAGAGCGTGGCAAAACAATTGCAACTGTGGCGTGTAGCAAGCATTGATCCAGCGACAAAGGCTGGATGATTATAAAATATAAAGGGTAGTGATTAACTAAGGAGACAGGTGAAACCACTAATCATAAACTGAAAACCGATGTGTCCATGCAGTGTCCTAGGCAACCAGAAAAGTAAACGGAGAAAGGGGTGCTGAGGATGAAACAGAACACGAAACTGCGAATAATAACGGAAACACAAAACAAGACATTTCCTGGAACATTGGGTCATAACAATTATAAAGTGTTTATGAGCGGGGGCGAACAGGTCGTGATTTATGAAGTAAATCTGTAGAGACTCCTCCCATCCCCACCAAGGATTGTTTTCACTGCTGGACTCTAGAAAGAGGTTCCGCAACCTCCGTAGCGGAACATCCAGGTTCTGTAACATCTTCTTCCCTCAGGCCTATGTACATATACTAATGCAAATATTACGTACGTATGTTATATTTTACATCGCTATATTTAGTCTATTTATACATGCATTGTCCTTTCCACCCTTACACTTTCCATCATTGTAACTGAGCTACTGTGTGGAACAATTTCTCTTGTAGATCATTAAAGTTTGTCTAAGTATAAGGTCACAAGACTCTTGAATGCATCATAATAATCCCCTCAATTCCCCCCAAAAACGGATTAACTTGCTGGAATATAAAGACAATATAACATACATCCAAAAATGTGGATGCATATGCAAAGTGCAATATATTTATCTATACAGTACCGTATTTTTCGGGATATAAGTGGCAGTTTTTTTCATAGATAGGCCGGGGGTGCGACTTATATTCAGGAGTAACTTATGTGTGAAATTATTGACACATTACCATAAAATATCAAATAATATTATTTAGCTCATTCACGTAAGAGACGAGACGTTTATGATTTCATTGGATTTAGCAATTAGGAGTGACAGATTGTTTGGTAAACGTATAGCATGTTCTATATGTTATAGTTATTTAAATTACTCTTACCATAATATGTTACGTTAACATAGCAGGCACCTTCTCAGTTGGTTATTTATGCGTCATATAACGTACACTTATTCAGCCTGTTGTTCACTATTCTTTATTTATTTTAAATTGCCTTTCAAGTGTTTATTCTTGGTGTTGGGTTTTATCAAATAAATTTCCCCCAAAAATGCGACTTATACTCCAGTGCGACTTATACTCCAAAAAATACGGTAATCTATTTGTTTATATCTGCACCTTGATGCTCTTTTATCCTGCACTACAACGGGCTCAGCAATGACATTTTGTTCTTATCTGGACTGTGAAGTTCAAAATTGAACTGCGTGGCGAAGTCGGTAGAGTGGCTGTGCCAGTAATCTGAGGGTTACTGGTTCAATCTCCACCTTCTACCATTTTAGTCACGTCTGTTGTGTCCTTGGGCAAGACACTTCACCCTTGCTCCTGATGGGTCCTGGTGAGCGCCTTGCATGGCAGCTCCCGCCATCAGTGTGTGAATGTGTGTGTGAATGGGCGAATGTGGAAATACTGTCAAAGCGCTTTGGGCTCCTTAAAAAGGGGTAGAGAAGCGCTATACAAGTACAACCCATTTACCATTTACCATTGAATGACAATAAAAGGAAGTCTAAGTCTAAGTCTAAATGAGTGTATGGGTATCAGTACAAAAGGTTTTGCCAAGTAGAAGACAGGAAATTCATGGACAACTTATTGATTAAGTCATTGATTAGGGGGCGTGTACCAATACCTCCCTCACCGAATGACAGTAATGACATCCGATTGTTTTCTTACAAATACATTGCCGACTCCAACAAGTTGACATTATCTTGTCAACATTTCCATGTTGTTTTTCAGCATCAATGTTTGTACGCTCAGCGTAGATAAACTATGCCGCCTCTAATCTTCGGTTGTTGATGATGAGGATGAGGATGATGATGATGATGATGATGATGATGATGATAATGAGACCTAAGTTCACTGTGTGTGCATGAAAGGAAACTAGCGTTGTGCGGTTTCCTCTTCCTGGCCACAGATGGGATGGCAGCGGTCAGGATGGGTCACGCCGCGGTCGCCGATCTAGTGGCTGATTAGTAATTTAACTCTAAACACATCCAATTAGTGAACACCCCCTGGGGTGAAAAACAAGAGTGAATAAAAGCAGTAGATTAGGTCTGCTGAGCAGAATGCATCATGAACACGAGGAGGATAGAGAAGAGCCTCAGCCATTGAGGTAAGACTGCAAATGTGAGGGAGGGTGCGTTCACACGTATCATGTTTGGGTGGGGTAAAATAAACCTGCTTGTGTGAAACCTGATGTGTCTATTTGCCACAGTATGCTGTTAGTGTATTTGACAGAAGTGCTCTTTAAAAGTATATTTTTGAAAAAATCAGGTGAAATTTAAACTAGTAAATATAGCAGAATATAGGAACAAAGCTACTTGTTCAAGTAGCAGTCAGCATTTGGTTTTGGAATACTTAAGTTGTGTCACAATAGCTGCCTACTCACATCTTTACTTTATGCAAATATTTATGACCGCATGGCCTTTAAAGGCCTACTGAAATGAGATTTTCTTATTTAAACGGGAATAGCAGGTCCATTCTATGTCTCATACTTGATCATTTCACGATATTGCCATATTTTGGCTGAAAGGATTTAGTAGAGAACATCCACGATAAAGTTCGCAACTTTCGGTGTTAAGAGAAAACCCCTGCCTCTACCAGAAGTCGCAGACGATGACGTCACATGTTTGATGGCTCCTCACATATTCACATTGTTTTTAACGGGAGCCTCCAACAAAAAGTGCTATTCGGACCGAGAAAACGACAAATTCCCCCTTAATTTGAGCAAGGATGAAAGATTTGTGTTTGAGGATATTGATAGCGACAAACTAGAAAAAAAAAATTATAACAAAAAATAAGTTGAAAAAAAAAGAACACGCGATAGCATCGAGACGGATCCCGATGTTTTTGGAGACATTTTCAAGGATAGTTCTGGGAAATCCCTTATCTTTCTATTGTGTTGCTAGTGTTTTAGTGAGTTAAATAGTACCTGATAGTCGGAGGTGTAGGTCCACGGGTGTCTTGATGCCAATGTCTAAGGGGAGTCAACGGCAGCTATGGACGGCACAAGCTCAGCTTTTCTCCGGTAAGAAGCGAGTTTTTACCACGATTTTCCCACCGAAAACTGCTGGTTGACATTCCGTCGTGATTCATGTTTGCTTGAACGCGCTCTGATCCATAGTAAGGTTTCACCTCCAGGAATTTTAAGCAAGGAATCACCGTGTGTTTGTGTGGCTAAATGCATAAGCTGCCCAACTCCATCTTTATACTGTGACTTCTCCAGTATTAATTGAACAAATTGCAAAAGATTCAGCAACACAGATGTCCAAAATACTGTATAATTATGCCGTTAAAGCAGACGACTTTTAGCTGTGTGTGTGTGCAGCGCTCATATTTCCTTAAAACCTGTGACGTCTTGCGTACACGTCATCATTACACGACGTTTTCAAGACGAAACTCCCAGGAAATTAAAAATTGTAATTTAGTAAACTAAAAAGGCCGTATTGCCATGTGTTGCAATGTTAATATTTCATGATTGATATATAAACTATCAGACTGTGTGGTGGATAGTAGTGGGTTTCAGTAGGCCTTTAATTACATGATAAAAATACCAGTGTAAAATCAAAGCAAAGGATTCGTCAACTTCCATCCATCTTCTTCCGCGGATCCAAGGTTGGGTCACGTGGGCAGCAGCCTAAGCAGAGAAGCCCAGACTTCCCTCTCCCCAGCCACTTTATCCAGCTCCTCCCGGTGGTATCTCGAGGCGTTCCCAGGCCAGCCTGGAGACATAGTCTTCCCAACGTGTCCTGGGTCGGACGTGCCCGAAACACCTCCCTAAGGAGGTGTTCAGGTGGCGTCCTGACCAGATGCCCGAACCACCTTCTGGCTCCTCTCGATGTGGAGAAGCAGTGGCTTTACTTTGAGCTCCTCCCGGATGACAGATCTTCTCACCCTATCTCTAAGGGAGAGCCCCGCCACCCGGCAGAGGAAACTAATTCTGGCCGCTTGTACCCGTGATTTTGTCCTTTCGGTCATAACCCAAAGCTCATGACCATAGATGAGGATGGGAACGTAGATTGACCGGTAAATTGAGAGCTTTGCCTTCCGGCTCAGCTCCTTCTTCACCACAACGGATCGGTACAACGTCCGCATTACTGAAGACGCCGCACCGATCCGCCTGTCGATCTCACGATCCACTCTTCCCTCACTCGTGAACAAGACTCCTGGGTACTTGAACTCCTCCACTTGAGTCAAGATCTCCTCCCCAACCTGAAGATGGTACTCCACGCTTTTCCGGGCGAGAACCATGGACTCGGACTTGGAGGTGCTGATTCCCATCCCAGTCGCTTCACAGTCGACTCTCAGCAGATGCAGTGACAGCTGAAGATCCCGGCCAGATGAAGCCATCAGGACCACATCATCCGCAAAAAGCAGAGACCTAATCCCGCGGCCACCAAACCGGAACCCCTCAACGCCTTGACTACGCTTAGAAATTCTGTCCATAAAAGTTATGAACAGAATCGGTGACAAAGAACAGCCTTGGCGGACTCAACTCTCACTGAAAACGTGTCCGTCTTACTGCCGGCAATGCAGACCAAGCTCTGACACAGATCATACAGGGAGCGAGACCGCCACAATCAGACAGTCCGATACCCCATACTCTCTGATCACTCCCCACAGGACTTCCCAAGGGACACGGTCGAATGCCTTCTCCAAGTCCACAAAGCACATGTAGACTGGTTGGGCAAAATATTCTTCACCATGTGGAACGAAATTTGAACTCGGGGCCTGAGACAAAAAAAAAAAATGGAATAACAGGATAGGAAACATGTGAAGTGAAGTGAATAATATTTATATAGCGCTTTTCTTTCGTGACCAAAAGCGCTTTACATAGTGAATCCCATTATCTACATTTTGAAGTTGCATATAACCAGTATGGGTGGCACTGGGAGCAGGTGGGTCATATATGTATATAAAAAGATACATGCAGTATAAAACAATTGTTTGCGTTCCAGCACAAACGTTCATCTCTGTCTTGATATCGTCTGGGTGAGGAGAGAGGAGTGACACGCTCACGGCGTCCCTCGCTGCTCATTAACATGTCTGCTCTGAACGACCTCCCATCTGTCGCCCGCATGTGTGCGTTTATGATTTCCTCTACGTTGTTCTTCTGGATGTCATCCATCCTTCCTCTCCTGCTCCATCGAAACATAACCTTGCGAGGAACGAGGATCGTGAGTCACTTTTGTGTTGGGGATTGGCCTTCAGGGACTCCGTCGCCCTGCGCCGAGACTCGGACACACAAAACTAGCAAAAGTGGAAGCGCTCCAATGGCTAATGTTCATCCAGCTGCTGCACAAATCTGAGAAAACATGTCTTGTTTACTTTGCTTCTTTAAAATTTTGAACACTGTTTTCAGCGTTTGGTAAAATGGCAGTTTAGCCTTTGTCCTACAACATGTGCGACGTTATCTCATAGATTTAAAGCTTGGTTAAAGGAGAACTGCACTTTTTTTTTAGATGTTGTCTATGGTTCTGTCAAGACTTGGACTATGGTGTGGATTGATTTCCCGAGGTATGAACCAACTGGATCGGTCATGGCGTTAGAGGTTATGACATCTTTTAATTTTAACACTCAAAAGTACTAAAAAAACACAGGGTATAAACAAAAACTCGCACAAAGGCTGAACTATGGACATAAAACAAAACTTTCAAATAATGGCATGAATAAAGAAACTTACTTGGAATGAGAAAAGAGCATGAAAAAGAGCAGCATGGATCATCAGCATGAATAACAAAGGTGTATAGAGGGTGATGTCGCCAGGCTTACTGCCTGGCAACTGCAGGCTTGAATAGTGATGTGGTGATTGACAACGGGTGCATGAGTCCAAATGAATCAGGTGCGTGACATGAGGACAGGTGAAAACTAATGGGTAGTCATGGAAACAAAGCAGGGAGTGAAAAAACAGGAACTGACAAATTCCAAAAACCAAACAGAACACAGCCAAACTGAACATGATCAATAGGACATGACAGGTTCACAATCATTATAAGAGACATGATGACGGATGTTTTTTTTAATGCATTCTAAATAACAAATACACGTAAATAAAAGTCATCCATCGGGAGCTCAACAATTTCGCCCATAAAATCCAATAAATAACCATCCAAAAAGCGCCAACAATATACACCATTTACATTTCTTGTCTTGAATATTAAGCAAGTAGTAGTGATATTGTTATTATAAGTGCTAACGCAGACAAACTATTTATAGCGGCACCGCGATCACAAACTTGTGTGCCGATGTTTACATCATCCATTGGTAAGGTGCTTCCTCGCTTCCTTGCTCCCTATAAGTTTATTGTAGATCATAAATCATGCCTCTCACCTGCACAGAAGACGTCTGAGTAGGTAATCTGACAAGTTGAGACACTAAGTCTGCCATTTAGGAACTGGAACTGGCGAGAACGATGCGAAATGCACTTGTTCCTGGTTGGCCAAATATCGCTAAACAGCCGGTGAATAGGTTTTTTATTTACTTTACTGGAGGGGATTTACCTTGGGAAAGGAAAATGTATGTTTTTAAAAATACAGTTTTCGTCTGTAATCCGTTTTAAAGGAGAGATAGAATGATAGAGAGATAATGTTCATCCTAAAAGTTTTCCCACCTTTTCACTATTTTCACATCATTTCTTACAGCCTTATTCAAAAATGTAGGTTTGTTTTCGAAATTCTACACACATTCCCCCATAACAACAATGGGAAAATGTATTCTTTTGTAAATTTGCAAAAAAAGATAAAAAATCACATTTTCATAAGTATTCACACCTTCCGTTCATTACTTTGTTGATGCACTTTTGGCAGCAAATACTGTACAACCTCAAGTCTTTTTGTTTTTTATCCAGGATGTCTCTGTACATTGCTGCATTCATCTTTCTTTCTGTCCTGACGAGTCTCCCAATTCCTGCCGCTGAAAAACATCCCCACAGCATGATGCCATCACCTCCATGCTTCACTGTAGAGATGATATTGTGGTGATGGTGATGTGCAGTGTCTGGTTTTCTTCAAACATGATGCCTGGCATTCACGCCAAAGAGTCCAATATTTGTCTCATCAGACCGGAGACTTTTGTTTGTCATGGTCTGAGAGTCTTTCAGGTGCATTTTGGCAAATTTTAATTTGGGCGCTGAATCTTTGGGCACCACACAATTTTATTCAATTCAGTCCTTTGGGGTAACGATTCGATCAGAATCCATTTTTGATTTAAAACGGTTCTCGATTGGAAGTTATTACCTTTTAATAAAATTGGGTGCCAGTTATATGATCAAATCAAATCAAATCAAATCAAATCAACTTTATTTATAAAGTACATTTAAAATTTACCACAGGGGTAGCCAAAGTGCTGTACAACGGGCAGGTTAAAAGATAATACGAGAACCGAGCAATCAACACAACACAAACAGAACATGATAAAAAATAAATAAATAAAATATACAAACATAAAAACAGGTTCACAGCAGGTGTATAATGGGGCGCCATTGCAGGATGGCTATCACTCAGTGAAAAAGCCAACGAATAAAAGTATGTTTTTAAGAGAGATTTAAGAACAGGAAGAGAGGAGGCTTGTCTAACACTCAGAGGTAGGTCGATCCAGAGATTGGGAGCAGCAGCAGCAGCGAAAGCACTGTCCCCTCTAAGCGTCAGCCTTGTGTCAGGGACCGTCAGTAGCAGCTGATCGGCTGATCTTAGGGATCGGGTGGGGCAGTAAGGCTGAAGGAGGTCGGAGAGATATGTTGGCGCCAGGTTGTTTAGACATTTAAAAACAAATAGGAGGAGTTTAAAATTGATTTGATAACGCACAGGGAGCTGATAACTGCATTCCTCACTAAAATAAACGGCTCTGATACATTTCTGTATTACTGTATTATCTGTATTAGAAATGGCTTCCGCCTGGCAACTCTACCATTCAGGCCTGGTTGGTGGATTGCTGCAGAAAACAGTTGTCCTTCTGGACTGACTCTTTTAAAAGTAATGCAGCAATGTACAGAGATATCTTGGATGAAAACACTTCCAATCCAACCTGATGGAGCTTGAGAGGTGCCGCAAAGAGGAATGGGCAAAACTACCCAAAGATAGGTGTGACAAGCTGGTTGCATTGTATCCAAAAAGACTTGAGACTGTAATTGCTGCTAGAGGTGCATTGATAAAGTATTGAGCAAACACTGTCAATAAAAGAGATTTAATTTTAAACATTTTTTAATGCATTTGCAAAATTAAAAACAAAAATTGACATTGCTGTGTCTAATTTTAAAGACAAAAATACATTTATTTTATTTTGGAAAATATCCATCAATCAATGTTTATTTATACATCCCTAAATCACAAGTGTCTCAAAGGGCTGCACAAGCCATAACGACATCCTCGGTTCAGAGCCCACATTAGGGCAAGGAAAAACACATAACCCAGTGGGAGGTCAATGTGAATGACTATGAGAAACCTTGGAGAGGACCCCCCCCCACACACCCCCTCCTCTAGGGGAGACCGGATGAAATGGATGTCGAGTCGGTCTAGCATAATATTGTGAAAGTCCAGTCCATCGTGGATCTAACATAATAGTGAGAGTCCAGGCCATAGTGGGGCCAGCAGGAAACCATCCTGAGCGGAGACGGGTCTGCAGCAGACCTGTACACCCCCTCTCCACAAGGGAAAGGGGGGCAGAGGAGAAAATAAAATAAACGGCTGATCAACTGATCTAAAAAGGGGGTTTATTTAAAGGCTCGAGTATACATACCTCATACCTCAGACTGAAGGACATCACGTCCGACACTGTGATCAGCAGCACCGGAGCACCGCAGGGAACGGTGCTGGCCCCTCTTCTCTTCACCCTGTACACCACTGACTTCTGCTACAACTCAGAGCTGTGTCACATCCAGAAGTACGCGGATGACACAGCCATCGTCGGGTGCATCAGGGACGGCAGAGAGGAGGAGTTTCGGAACCTGGTGAGGGACTTTGTTGTCTGGTGCCACACAAACCTCTTGCAGCTCAATCTGTCAAAGACCAAGGAGCTGGTCATTGACTTTGGGAGGTCGAGTCCATGGTCACAACCTATTGTGATCGAGGGAGTTGAGGTACACACCGTGGACTCATTCAAGTACCTCGGGGTTTGGGTGGACAATAAGCTGGACTGGACTGTCAACACGGACCACCAGTACAAGAAAGGACAGAGCAGGCTGTACTTCCTCAGGAGACTGCACTCCTTCAACATTTGTAGAAAACTCCTGTGGATGTACTACCAGTCTGTGGTTGCCAGTGTTCTCTTCTACATGGTAGTGTGCTGGGAGGGCAGTACATCTAAGAAGGACAGCTCCAGACTTGAGAAACTGGTCAGGCGGGCCGGTTCTACAATGCGAATGAAACTGGACTCACTGGTGACGGTGGCAGAGAAGAGGACTGTGGACAAACTAGTGAGCATCATGGATGATGCCAGTCACCCTCTGCATAGCGTTATCAGTAGCCAGAGGAGCCTGTTCAGTGCTAGACTGCTTAAACCCAAGTGCAGGACTAATAGACTCAAAAACTCCTTTGTCCCACACGCCATTAGACTGTACAACTCCCGTCTGGAGCGGGGGGTGGAGGGTACTAGGATGACAGGGGATGCAAAACAATAACAGTGCAATATGTTTTCATAACATGGTCACTACTGCCTACTTTGTCTTGTTATATTTTTATTTTATTGTTGTATTTTTATTCCCATTGTTGCTTTTTATCTTTTATTCTTATCGTAATATTTCTCTATTTTGTTTCCATTTTAACCCCCATTATTTACTTTTTTTAAATTGATCTCAACTCTGTACACTGCTGCTGGAATTTTAATTTTCCTGAAGGAACTCTCCTGAAGGAATCAATAAAGTACTATCTATCTATCTATCTATCCATCTATCTATCTACAAATGAGTTTTAAGATGGGACTTAAATGCTTCTACTAAGGTAGCATCTCGAACTGTTACAGGGAGGGCATTCCATAGTACTGGAGCCCGAATAGAAAACGCTCTATAGCCGGCAGACTTTTTTTGGGCTTTAGGAATCACTAATAAGCCGGAGTTCTTTGAACACAGATTTCTTGCCGGGACATATGGTACAATACAATCGGCAAAATAGGCTGGAGCTAGACCGTGTAGTATTTTATACGTAAGTAGTAAAACCTTAAAGTTGCATCCTAAGTGCACAGGAAGCCAGTGCAGGTGAGCCAGTACAGGCGTAATATGATCAAACTTTCTTGTTCTTGTCAAAAGTCTAGCAGCCACATTTTGTACCAACTGTAATCTTTTAATGCTAGACATGGGGAGACCCGAAAACAATACGCTACAGTAATCGAGACAAAAATAATACGTTACAGTAATCGAGACGTGACGTAACGAACGTATGACTAATGATCTCAGCGTCGCTAGTGGACAAAATGGAACTAATTTTAGCCATATTACAGAAAGTTGTAACATAATAAAATGTGGAAAAAGTGAGGAGCTCTGAATACTTTCCAGATGCATTGTATATAATGTAGATAACGTATTCACCTCCAAAAGAAAAAGTCAGATGCTGACCAAATCAAACAATGTCATGATCCGTGATCTTGATAATGTTTTGTTTAGTTATGTTCTTATAGTTTCGGACTGCCTTAGCTCCTGTTTTGTGCACTTTAGGTGTTTGTTTTGGTTTCCATGGGTACTTATTGCAGTGGTTCTTGAACCTTGTTGGAGGTTACGAACCCCCACCAGTTTAATACACGCATTCACCGAACCCTTCTTTTGTGCCAATTTTATTTTCTTTTTTTCAAATTCAAGAAAAATTTATGTTTTTTTTCCCGGTGTACAAAATGAACCGTGCTTAAACTCACAACAAATTACACACCTGCAAATCAGTGTGACTTCTGCTGTTGCCGTATCCATGATACGCCGATATGGAGAAGTTTTTATTTACACGATGAGTAAATACTTTCCAACCCTCCCGATTTTTCCGGGAGAATCCCGAATTCCAGTGCACCTCCCGAAAATCTCCCGGGGCAACCATTCTCCTTTAGCGTCCTCTACAACCTGTTGTCACGTCCGATTTTCCTCCATACAAACGGCGTGTCGGCGCATTCACATCATTTATGTGGCTTTTTCACACACATAAGTGAATGCAAGACATACTTGGTCGACAGCCATACTAGTCACACTGAGGGTGGCCGTATAAACAACTTTAACACTGTTACAAATACGCGCCACACTGTGAATCCTCACCAAACAAGAATGACAAACACATTTGGGGAGAACATCCGCACCGTAACATAACGTAACAAATACCCAGAATCCCTTGCAGCACTAACTCTTCCGGGACCTACAATATACACCCCCGCTACCAGCAAACCCCGCCCACCTCAACCACGCCCGTCTCCCTTCCACCTGAATCCCCATTCCCCCCATCTCCCGAATTTGGAGGTCTCGAGGTTGGCAGGTATGGATGAGTCAGTTGTGTCTTGACTGGCTCCGCCGAACCCCTGTGGCCGACTCACCGAACCCCTAGGGTTTGATTGAACCCAGATTAAGAACCACTGTTATTGGTTTCACATGCCTCTGATTAGTGCTCTGCACGTTCACCTACTGTTGAGCACTAATCAGAGAGCTATTTATTTACGTTGCTCGCCACAGTCGCTGTGGCTTCATTGTTTGCTATACGCAACTGTTACGTTCCAATACTCCTGTTCTGGATTCCTGTGCTAAGATTTCGCCTTAGCTTCCCGTGCGATCGGCATATTTTTCTTTTGTATATTTCTGTCTCCTTGGTAGTAGTATGATTTATGATTAATAAATCATCTCCTACCTTACGCTGTTGTCCGGAGCCCTCCGTTCTGCATTCCGGGATAACCCGACCCCGCCGCATGTGACAAACAAAAACAAAACAGTGTTTGTATCTCAGTAAACTAATGGACATTTTTACCAGAATGTTGTGTTGGTTAAAGTTTGTGTTGGTTTTTACATATGTGCGATGACATTATCACATGTTTATTCAGCCATTTTAAATCACGTGACCAAACACCGAATCTCATGACACTCCAGTCCTGTAAGACACATTAATTTGGGAAACGTTGTCCTGATGTTGTATTGTATGGATCCGCCGTGCTAAAGCACCGGGAGTTACTCGCTGCTACTTCTGTAACTCTCATTTTTTATGGGGTGTGACCGCTGACAAACAAGCCATGGGACCAAAGAAAGTTTTAAGTGTCAGGATTTTGATAAAGACAGCAAAAACTGCTATCAAATTCCAGAAGGAAATCATCGCAAAAGTTGGCATTAAAGGAGTTGATCTTGCTGGGAGGTACAGGAAGTCTGCATCAAAAACAAAAAAACATCCTGGCAATGAAAAATGCAACTTGTTTAAATATTCATTGTCACGTGCACCAGGAAACCAAATGCACATTTTGGACCTTCACAATAAAATCTATAAAGCGTTACATCCTTTCTGACTGCCCTAACAAAATAGTCTCAGAAGAATAGCTTTTATATTTATTGTGACTAGTTTGCATTTGAAGAAACAATACCTTGATGCAGTAAGTAGTGCTGGACTGCTGCAATACAAGTACACTTTTACTTGCATAATAGTTGTTCCTTCCCTTTTGAGCCGTGGCTTTGTCCGCACTTGATCATCTGAGTTTGCCGTCTTGAAGTGACTTCTCAGTTCGACGTTTGCACCTTATCAGTTCACGGCTGTCAGAGAACATTGGCTCTATTATCGTTACTTTCATTTTTACACTTAGACGAGGTCACCAAAGTGTGGAATTATTTGCTTGGACGCTCAATTCTGGATTGCTACGCACATAAAAGGAAATGTTTGTGTCTTGTAATTTTTGCCCGTGCCATCACTGAAACAGTACACAAAAACGAGGCAACATCTTTGCGATACTTTTGTCAAAAACCGAATCTTAGGAAAAGTAGGGAGTACAAAACCGAAGTACCGTATTTTTCGGATTATAAATCGCTCCGGAGTAATAGTCGCACCGGTCGAAAATGCATAATAAAGAAGGTAAAAAACATTGATACGTCGCACTGGACTATAAGTCGCATTTTTGGGGGAAATTTATTTGATAAAATCCAACACCAAGAATAGACATTTAAAAGGCAATTTAAAATAAATAAGGAATAGTGAACAACAGGCTGAATAAGTGTAAGTTATATGACGCATAAATAACTAACTGAGAAGGTGCCTGCTATGTTAACGTAACATATTATGGTAAGAGTCATTCAAATAACTATAACATATAGAACATGCTATACGTTTACCAAACAATCTGTCACTCCTAATCGATAAATCCGATGAAATCTTCTTCCTCGATGTCGCTTCTAAACAACTCTGCCAACTCCAAAGGTATGCGCCGCTTCCTCTTGTCGTTCTCTGCTGCATATTTCACTACGTCCAGCTTGTAATCTGCAGTACATTATTTCCTTTTCGGTGCCATTTTTGTTCAGCCCTTTTCAGTTTTTATAAGTTACCCCCAACGTTGAAATGATCTATTTTAATAGCTACGGCAGTAGCATATAGCATATAGCAGTTAGCTTCGCATGACCCACAATGCACTTCTGCCATGACCCTCCCCCGCTGAATTCTTATTGGTTGACGTGTGTGTGACGATTGCTTCGTCTCCTCCGCGAATGAGATAAATAATATTATTAGATATTTTGATGTGTTAATAATTTCACACATAGGTCGCTCCGTAGTATATGTCGCACTATGAAAAAGACTGCGACTTATAATCCGAAAAATACGGTACTACTTTATGTGTTTGTAGAGACATGGTCTAAGTCTGACGTCCTTGATTGTGATGTCACCATAGTTCCATGTCACAGTTGATTAAACCTCTATGAGAATTATGCGGTCATCTTTCAAATTCAGTCTTCCAGCAGTGAGACATTATTGCTATTATTAAAATGTCATATGACACACACAATGTGGCTTCATTTCGTCCCTTCTTCTTCACAAAGGCATAAAAAGCTGCTCTAGCGTTTATTAAAACTAATCTCGCCGCCTTCACTTTTTTTTTTCTCTCTCTCTCTCTCTCTGCTTCCTCTCGGCCTGATTTGTTCATCGCCCCGATCCGATTCATAGGCCTTTTGTCCCGCCGTCCTTCATTCACGGATTGCCGTCCAGCAGTGTCGTCATGCGTTATTCACCTTAGGAGCTAACGAGGCTGCCGGGTCGACTCCCATCAATCATAGTTTTGCTTCAGTTTGAAAGAGATTTCTTCAAAAAGTATTTTGTGAATAAAAAACTTGACCTTGCCTTTCCTTAGCTTGACAACATTGTGTCGTCTTGCTCAGACGCCACTGGTGAGGACATTCAACATCACATCATCAAACAAACATCTCTGAATGTTTCAAAAAAAGCCGCCCAGATGTTTGTCTTGAGTGTCCGTCACTTTCTGTGTTTTTCTGCGACCATTTTTCATTCAGGTGGCGTCCTCCACTTCGTCCTCGTCTTGCTCATTTTTTATTCCCGCTTATTGCATCAAGCCCCCTCCCCACCCCTTGTCCCCTCACTCTACCTGCTGCTCCCTCCATCCATCTATCCACTTTGCTCTCCAGCCCATCTCCCCGGCACCGCAGTCGCATCTGATTCATGGTTTTGCATGGCAATTGGGTAATTGGATCCAGACATTAAATGCACGGATGCGCTCAAGGGGCAAAGAAGGAAAGAAGGAAAGGAAAGAAGTGTTTTGGAATAAGGAGAATCAGGTTGTCTTCATGGTAACCTAGCATGGACGGGAACAACAGGAGCCAGGAAGCGTAATGATTGGATTTATCTCCATGTTTGCTCCGTGACCTGTCATTATAATCTGATCATTGTTGTCTTCTTTCCTGACCTGTCCAACGTGTTCCTACCTCAGCCTGTCCGTACAAACCAATGGTTTGCAACCTTACAAATATATGAACAGTACGTTACTTTTATGCTAGGTTTATTGAAAAACTGAACGACAGAATGTTATTGTAGTTCTTAATACAAAACATCATTTACCGTAGTACTTGATGGACTAAAGCCATGTTGACAAGCACTGAGGTCAGATGTCAGAATTGTACACATCTCAGGAGGTGTTTGGCCAGAGAAACATATCCAAAGCACAATGTTTCCACATTCATCTTTGACAATCAATCAATCAATCAATCAATCAATCAATGTTTATTTATATAGCCGTAAATCACAAGTGTCTCAAAGAGCTGCACAAACCACAACGACATCCTCGGCACAGAGCCTACATAAGGGCAAGGAAAAACTCACCCCAGTGGGACGTCGGTGACAGTGACTATGAGAAACCTTGGAGAGGAACACATATGTGGGCAACCCCCATCTCCCCCCCCTCCCCACACCCTCCACCCCCCGAGGGGAGACCGAAAGCAATGGATGTCAAGCGGGTCTAACATAATATTGTGAAAGTCCAGTCCATAGTGGATCCAACATAACGGTGAGGGTCCAGTCCATAGTCGATCCAATATAGTAGCGAGAGTCCTGTCTATCGTGGAGCCAGCAGGAAATCATCTCAAGCGGAGGCGGATCAGCAGCGCAGAGATGTCCCCAACTGATACACAGGCGAGCGGTCCATCCTGGGTCCCGACTCTGGACAGCCAGTACTTCATCCATGGCCACTGGACCCGTGTCCACCGTGTCCCCCCTCCATAAGGGAGAGGGGGGCAGAGGAGAAAAAGAAAAGAAACGGCAGATCAACGGGTCTAAAAAGGGGATATATTTAAAGGCTAGAGTATACAAATGAGTTTTAAGATGAGACTTACATGCTTCTACTGAGGTAGCGTCTCGAGATGAATCAATGAATAGAGATGCTGTTGTTAGAACCATATTTACCGCCATCTCCTTGACATTACATTCTTTTAAACCGGGGGTTGGCAACCTGGGCCTCTAGATGCGGCTCTTTACCGCCGCCCTAGTGGCTCTCTGAAAAATGTTTCAAGAATTTATCAAAAATGGAAAAAGATGAAGGGGAAAAATTTATATTTTTTCTTTTAATATGTATTCTGTAGGAGGACAAACATGACACAAACCTCCCTAATTGTTATAAAGCACACTTTTTGTATTAAACATGCTTCACTGATTCAAGTATTTCGCGAGCGCCATTTTGTCCTACTAATTTGGCGGTCCTTGAATAGTTTGTTTACATGTACAAATTTCTTTGACTTTCTAGGACGTGTTTTATGCCACTTTTTTTTCAGTCCCATTTTGTCAACCAAACTTTTAATGTTGTACGTGAATGCACAAAGGTTAGTTTAGTTGATGTTATTGTCTTGTGTGGAGTGTTAATCAGGCATATTTGGTAACTGCATCACTGCTAGCTAATCGATGCTAACATGCTATTTAGGCTAGCCATATGTACGTATAGCATCATTATGCCTCGTTTGTAGGTATATTTGAGCTCATTTAGTTTAAGTCCTCTTAATTCAATTTATATCTCGTGACACACAATCTGTATGTAATCACCAATGCAATAGATAGTAAAAAATGTGCGGCAGCAGTGTTTATGGATCCAACTAAAGCATTTGACACAATTAATCACAATATTTTAATAAAAAAACTGGAACGATATGGCATCAGAGGGTTAGTCTTAAATTGGATAAGAAGTTATCTAACGAACAGGAAACAATACGTGAAGCTAGGCGAACACACTTCTACAATGCTAAATATTTCCTGTGGTGTACCTCAGGGATCAATACTAGGACCTAAATTATTCAATCTCTATATAAATGACATTTGTAAAGTTACAAGAGATTTAAAGTTAGTATTATTTGCGGATGATACAACAGCCTTTTGTTCAGGAGAGAACACACAGTGGATAATACAAATAATAACAGAAGAAATGAACAGATTAAAAAAATGGTTTGACAAAAACAGACTACCATTGAATTTCAGTAAAACTAAAATAATGCTATTTGGTAACAGTAGAAAAGAAAGTCAAACACAAATACAAATAGACGGAATAGAAATTGAAAGAGTAAATGAAACCAAATTTCTAGGTATAATGATTGATGATAAATTGAACTGCAAATCTCATGTAAAAAATATACAACATAAAGTTGCAAGAAATACATCAATAATGAATAAAGCCAAATATGTTCTAGACCATAAATCACTTTATATTCTCTACTGCTCACTAGTGTTACCATATCTGAGTTACTGTGTAGAAATATGGGGAAATAATTACAAAAGTACACTTCATTCACTAACAGTATTACAAAAAAGATCAGTTAGAATAATACATAATGTTGGATATAGAGAACATACAAACCCTTTATTTATTGAATCAAAGATACTGAAATTCCACGACATAGTGGAATTGCAAACAGCTAAGATTATACACAAAGCAAACTATAACCTGCTTCCCAAGAATATAAAACAATTATTCTCAACAAAAGAAGAGAAATACAATCTTAGAGAAAAATGTAAATTAAAACATTTGTATGCAAGTACAACATTTAAAACCTTCAGTATATCAGTATGTGGAATTAAATTATGGAATGGATTAAGCAAAGCAATCAAACAATGTACTAATATGATCCACTTCAAGAAACTCTTCAAACTGGAAGTGTTAACAAAGTACAAAAATGAAGAACCATGATAAACATTCTGATTTTACTCACTCATTCATTCTCAAAATAATCTGATTTATCTCATCGTATGGATTAAAATTTAAGCAATTATTTATTTATTTATTTATTTGTATTGTGATTACTTATTACTTATGGAGTATACATTGTGAATACATTGAGAACAGGAAGTGAACAAAAGTTTTAGCAACTGTTATGTAAAGAAAAGGGGTAGGATTAAATAAGCTCTGCTTCTTCCTCCTCCTTTTCGAACATGTTGAAAAGAGAAACTGGAAATTGTGATGTATCATGTTGTATGCTTGCATGTTCGAAATAAACTCAAACTCAAATTCAACTCAAACTCAATATGGCTTTTCAAATTTTTTTGCGGCTCCAGACAGATTTTGTTGTGGTATTTTTGGTCCAATATGGCTCTTTCAACATTTTGGGTTGCCAACCCCTGTCCTAAACCTTGTGTTAGTCATTCAGGTGTTGATTGTTGGTCTTCGGACTCGGCTTTGTTGATCCACTACAGCAAAGTATTGCGAATGTTTTTCTCACTGACATGGTTCACAATCACCCTTACCCCACCAGATGAAATCTTGCATGAAGATAGCAGGCGCAGAATTCTGGTATGTCTTTTATTAGCAAATGATTGCACTAATAGTGCTCATGTTCTCACCAAGCTTCTCGGTGACGGTCTTGTAGTCCAGTCTAGTCGTCTGTAGATCTACAGTCTTGTCTCTGAGGTCCTTTGAGAGCTCTTTGGTGTTGCCCAAGGTGATGAAGAGGTTTGCGTGGAATAAATGGTTTCTGTGACAGATATATTTTGTCCACAGGAGTTGAGATTTATAGTTCTTTTTCTAAGGGACGGGATTCATTTGTGTACTTCATGGACATATAATCTGTAGGGGGTCAGAATGCTGGCATTCAATACTTAATTTACTCAATCAAAGACAAGATATTTTATAGATGATTAATTTACCCCTTGGTGCGGTGGTTAAAAAAAGGTCACAACGATTGCAAACGCCACAACACAACAACATAAAACCACAACACAACAACAGTGAGCGACAATGGAAGTGACAAACACAACGGAAGTTACAACGGAGCAAGTGGACCAAAAAGTGACCTGGGGTTACCTGTAATTTTATTGTTGCTTAATGTTGTTGCGTTGTGGTATAAAGTCGTTGTGTCGTGGCATTATTTTGTTTTGTTGTGGCGTTTGCATTTGTTGTGACCTTTCTCTGCCATGCTAAGGTCTGCGCCTATTTTCATAACAATATTGGGGTTTCACTTAACACCACTCTCTATTTGCATAACCAGACGGGATACTGTACATCATTGGAAACGTTTTTGCTAAGATTTGACTGATGTGCATCAATCATCGATACAATTTTAACTCCCTAAACACAAATGTTGGACCAGCCCAAAAAGAAAACATGAATGAAACTGTGGAAGTTGCTTCTAGCGGTCCCACTGTCAGACACGGCACAGGAGCCAAGCGTGCAGGTTTTAACAAGGTTTTAATAATAATGTTTTCACAAAAGTTTTCTCTCCAGTAGAACGTGACTTTTCAGTCACGTCCGTATCCTCTCTCCCCTCCTGCTCCCGGCCGCTTACTGTTAAAGACAACAGATGATTAGATATGTACCACCTGGGAAATCTAATCACCTGCCAGCTATGTCTCGCCGTCAGCACTGCCACGCCTCCGTCTGATGGTGCTCTGTCATCAGCACTATGGACAGAGGTGGTGACTTTTGCTCCTGCAGGCAGCACTGACAACATCTCCCTCCACAGAAACTTTCCTTTGAATCTCACAGAATCTGAACTCCTGATACAAATCTCGTATTTAAGATCCTGTTATGTTGACCAAAAGTCAGTAAATACACTCCAGTGAAATAGTAAAAACACATTGTGACAGGCTTCCAGCCGTCATCGTGCAGGTTGCATGGACCATCTATACAAGACGCATCATAGCAGGTTTGACACTCGTTTATTATTTCAATAAACCTTCTTTGGTCCCAGTCGGTCACACCAATTTCTAGCGCGACCTCCTTTGCTGCTTGTCTCGGCTCGCCTTTTGGTGGCCGGTGGCTGCGTCTTCTTCGCGGGCTCATCTCTGGTCCGGTCTCTCTTGTCGTCATCGTCTGTTGCAGTTTCTCCTCCGTCTTCTTCCCCGATCTCTCCTCCTTCTCCCCTTTTAAACTGCAGGAGAAGATGCAGGGATTGAGAGTAGGTGTGTGGTTTACACACCTGACTCTGATTGCTGCAGCATCGTTTCAAGCGCGCCCCGCCTCTCCGCTCCGCCACACACTCCATCTTGAGTAGGACCGCGTTTTGTCCTACCCCGCTGTCGGCCGTTGGCTCCGCCTCTCCACACACATATTGTTCATCATAAAGTCAGTTAGCATGGATGCATTAGCTACAAGGTGCTACCAAAACCTGTGATGAGGTGGCGACTTCACCAGGGTGTACCCCGCTTTCCGCCCGAATGCAAATTGGATAGGCTCCAGGACCCCGAAAGGGACAGGTGGTAGAAAGTGGATGGATTGATGCTACCTAAACCTCTCTGAAATACAAACTTTTGATTGACACTTAGCTTGAACAAAGAGAAAACCGTTTACCTGAATTAGCTTTCATGCACCTATACGATCAGGCGTATTTATTCATCCATTCATTTCCTACCGCTTGTCCCTTTCGGGGTCGCGGGGGTTGCTGGAGCCTATCCCAGCTGCATTCGGGCAAGTCGCCACCTTATCGCAGGGCCAACACAGATAGACAGACAACATTCACACTCACATTCACACACTAGGGACCATTTAGTGTTGCCAATCATCCTATCCCCAGGTGCATGTCTTTGGAAGTGGGAGGAAGCCGCAGAACCCACGCATTCACGGGGAGAACATCCAAAGTCCACACAGAAAGGGTGTCGAACCCAGAACCTTCTTATTGTGAGGCACAATCAGTTGTACTCAATTTTCATGATAAGTGACATATTGAAATGCCAATTCAATTGTGTAAACAGTAATATTAAACTTTTTGGCTGGGCTTTTGACGTATTCATGACAAAAGGTCTTACCAAAATTATCACGGTTATCGTTATTGTCACAATATTTTTAAAGTACTTCTTTAAAAGTAATATTTTAACCAAATAAAAAAAAAACACAAAAAACACATTCAAAATTATTTCCTCTAAAGGAAAAACATTGTAGATAATAAAACTGTACTTCATGTAACTCAAATATAATTGTAATATGCATATGAAAGCAATACAATCATTATAAACAAAGAAATCCATCAGAAACTAAATAATAACATAAATAAAAATAAATGTGAAAATAGTGTCGGATATCCCCTTATGAACGTAAAGGATAAACACACAGTTCCCGCCGCTGAAAATCATTCCCACAGCATGATGCTGCCACCACCATGCTTCATTGTAGAGATGGTATTGGCCTGGTGAGGTCTGGTTTCTTCCAGACATGATGCCTGGGATTCACACCAAAGAGTTCAATCTTTTTCTCATCAGACCAGATAATTTTGCTTCTGATGGTCTGAGAGTCTTTTAGGTGTATTTTGGCAAACGTTTTATCAAGAAATGGCTTTCGTCTGACCACTGTACCGTACAGGCCTGGTTTGCTGCAGAGATGGTTGTCCTTCTGGAAAGTTCTCTCTCCACAGAGAAATGCTCTAGCCCTGACCATCAGGTTCTTAGTCTCCTCCCTGACTAGACTAAGATGAATGCAGCAATGTATAGAGGCATCCTGGATGAAAACCAACACTTCCCATCCAATTCGATGAAGCTAGAGAAGTGCTGCAAAACAGGAATGGGCAACGAGGAACGGGTGAAACTGGCCAAATTTAGGTGTGCCAAGATCATGCCATCGTATTCAAAATATTTGAGGCTGTCATTGCTGCCAAAGTATTGATCAAAAGCTGTGAATACTTACAGTATGTACCCGTGAGTTTTTTCAACACTGGAGACGCAGAAAAGGATGTACAGACCAGAATTGGAAAAGCAGCAGGAGTCTTCCAACGCCTCCGGAACATCTGGTCATCAAAATCTATCAGTACGTCCACAAAGCTGCGCCTCTATATGTCAGTGGTCATCACTACAGAGACCTATGCCTGTGAGACGTGGATGAAGACATCAAGCATTACTAACAAGCTGGATGTCTTCCACCAACGATGCCTCAGATACATCTTGAGGATCTCATGGAGAGACCACATCACCAATGAAGAGGTGATGAGAAGGGCAGGGGTAGCACCGTTGTCCGTTATACTCTCTGACAGGAGAATGAAAATGGCTGGACACGTACTCCAACTACCAAGAAAGAGACCGGCAAGTGTGGCAATGAACTGGGTGCCAGAAGGGGGAAAGAGGAAGAGAGGACAGCCAAAGAAGACGTGGAGACAAAGGAAGACCTGAGAGAGATGGGAGTCAGCTGGCATGGAACAAATAAAGGGGACTCGTCGCCCAATGTTCCAACAGGAATGGGAGGAACTAAGTCTAAGTAAGTAAGATAGTTTTTTAGTTTTGATACACTTGCAAGATATTTTTTTTCCCATTCTCATTATTAGACTTAGATTTCCTTTTATTGTCATTCAAATTTGAACTTTACAGCACAGTTGCATTAGCTCATTGTAGTGCAGGATAAAAGAGCAAAAAAGTGCAGATATAAATAAATACATTACTCTACAGATAAATATGTTGCACTTTTGCATGTATATGGAGGTAATATGTGTAGAATTTTGTGGAAAAAAATGTATTTATTCCATTTTGGAATAAGGCTGTAACATTACAAAATGTTGCAAAAATTAAGTGCTGTTAATACTTTCTCAATGCAATGTAGTAAAGACCAAGTTAAACAACTTTTCACGGCCTGACCCTAACTTAAAGGGGAACATTATCACCAGAGCTATGTAAGCGTCAATATATACCTTGATGTTACAGAAAAAAGACCATATATTTTTTCAACCGATTTCCGAACTCTAAATGGGTGAATTTTGGCGAATTAAACGCCTTTCTGTTTATCCCTCTCTGAGCGACGACGTCAGAACGTGACGTCACATCGGTACTCAACGCCATTTTTCTCTACACATCAGACGCATCGAGTCAAATCAGCTCTGTTATTTTCCTTTTTTTTCGACTGTTTTCCGATACCTTGGAGACATCATGCCTCGTCGGTGTGTTGTCGGAGGGTGTAACAATACGATCAGGGACTGATTCAAGTTGATTTGCGTAGAATGTGCATCGATTAGCACGGTATGCTAATCGATGCTAACATGCTATTTAGTCTAGCTGTATGTACATATTGCAGCATTATGCCTCATTTGTAGCTATATTTACATCTAGCCTTTCCCTCCATCCAAATTTAATGTCAAACAAACACTTAGCAATCGAAGGATTTAAGTTGCTCCAGTGTCAAAAGATGCAAAAGTCCCTCGTTTGGTTTTTACCGGCGATGCTATGACAGAGATGGCACAGAGATGGCAAAAATGTCTGGATATCCTGCGACACTCAAAGCAGATGCATTCCCAACGATAAAGTCAATGAAATCACAAAGGTGAGTGTTGTTGATGTTACTTATGACTTATGTGCTAATCAGACATATTTGGTCGCGGCATGACTGCCAGCTAATCGATGCCAACATGCTATTTAGGCTACCTGTATGTACATTTGAAACTATATTTACATCCAGCGTTTCCTTCCACCCAAATTTAATGCGAAACAAACACTTACCAATCGACGGATTTAAGTGGATCCAGTCTCAATGCGAAAATCCTGATCGGTTAGTCTGCACATTTTACCGGCGATGCTAAGGCAAAGATGGCCAAATAGCGTCAATAGCTATTCGCTCAATAGCTTCAGTTTCTTCTTCAATTTCGTTTTCGCTATCTGCCTCCATACTCCAACCATCTGTTTCAATACATGCGTAATTTGTTGAATCCCTTAAACCGCTGAAATCCGAGTCTGAATCCGAGCTAATGTAGCTATATCTTGCTGTGCTATTTGCCATTGTTTGTATTGGAATCGCTATGTGACGTCACAGGGAAATGGACAGTGGCTTAAGCAAATAGCAAAAATCAAGCACTTTAAAGCTTTTTTTAGGGAGGACGGGTAA
Organism: Nerophis ophidion; assembly: GCF_033978795.1. Lineage (NCBI taxonomy): Eukaryota > Metazoa > Chordata > Actinopteri > Syngnathiformes > Syngnathidae > Nerophis > Nerophis ophidion. The sequence continues at coordinate 35,621,346 of NC_084618.1, read as the reverse complement.
AATTTTGAAAAATAAAATAAGCCACTGGGAACAGATTTTTATTGGTTTTAACCCTTCTGAAATTGTGATAATGTTCCCCTTTAAGAAAAACCTTTATAAAATAAAACATTTTGAAGAATTGTAAAATTTGAAGTCCATCCATTTTCTACCGTTTGTCTCTTTTGGGGACGCGGTGGGAGCTGGAGCCTGTTACGTTTGGAACGAATTGTGGTTGCGCGAGGTGTCACCCCAAGATGCAGTAGGACCAGAACAAGCAGGATTGCAGGTAGGATCTTGGTTTAATACAAAAAGTAAAATAACTCCGGTACAAAAGGAAAAAATAAAGCGCGTGCCTATGCACGGGAAGCTATTGCTAAACTTAGCATGTATTCAAAAAGAGTCCAATAATAGCGTGCCGAACGCACGGAAGCTACGGCGAAACTTAGCCAGATACAAAGAGGTAGAAAACCAAACGTGACTGTTGCATGGAGCAAACAAACCAGAATGAACTAAGGTAGCAGGCAGGTTTAAAAACTCACAACAACAACTACCAACAGGTGTGCGTAGAAACAAGAGCAGGTGGGCCGAATCAGAAACCATGGAGACAAGATAAACAAGGAAGTGCGTACACAAACTCAGCACCGGAAGAGTCCTAACAATCAAAAAACCAAAAAGGACTCAAAAAACAGACTAAGGATGTGATCCGGGAAGCAGATGACAACAGGAGCCTATCTCAGCTACAATCGGGCGGAAGGCGGCGTACACCCTGGACAAGTCGCCACCTCATCATGGGGCCAACACAGATAGTCAACATTCACACTCACATTCACACACTAGGGCCAATTTAGTGTTGCCAATCAACCTATCCCCAGGTGCATGTCTATGGAAGTGGGAGGAAGCCGGAGTACCCGGAGGGAACCCACGCAGTCACGGGGAGGACATGCAAACTCCACACAGAAAAATCCCGAGCCCGGTATTGAGCCCCGGACTACTCAGGACCTTCATATTGTGAGGCACATGCACTAGCCTTTTTTTCCACCATGCTGCCCAAAATTTGAAGTGAATTTGAATATTTGGCCCAACTCTGTTTTGTGGTCCATACCACCAAAGTGGTTATTTTGAGAGCATATGTTTGAGAAACAAATATAGTCGAACCAAATTTTTTTTTCACTTCAACACATTCTTAGATACTGTTGGGTACAAAAAATAGCATATTAACTTCCTAAAGATCTTCCATCTACTCCAATGACAACCTTTGGGCATGACTTTTTTCGGCAAAAAATCCTAGAATGTTAAGAAATTAATGTTTTTTTCTTAATATTTTTTTCCATTCTGTAACAATAAACCTAGCATTAAAAGAATGCTCGGTTCTAATCTTGTCAGGAGGTGAACTTATGAAATCAGCAGGAAATCAATTATTGCATTTTTCTCCGTTCTACGTTTTTGTCATTGTAAGAGAGGGTTGATATTTTCTTTTAAAAACAAACAACTAGATGTTTTGGTCTAGTGTGGCGACACATCTCACCGCCGCCCCTGATGGGCGGCGTTAGCCGCATGCTAAATGGCCAGCTGTCACGAGCGGCGCTTCGCCGGGCCTCGCGCCTTCTGCTGTCGTTGTTGCGAAAGCTGTCAGACGCTCCCTCGCCGCCACACTTCTCCACGGCGCGCTAATGCCGGCCGTCACATGGGTGCGCTGATGGCAGTCGGTGTCTAATGGTAAATTATCAACATGCAAATAGAGCCCTGAATGCAACATTACATTCTAGTCGACGCGGTTCGATGCCCAGCAGTCCTCGTTAGCTTCAAACTGCCCTCCACCTGCTCTGCATGTGTTCATAAACATGAGCGAGTGCGTGAAGTCCATGGCGTTCCTAAACGAAGCGGGGGCACCTGTGGCGGCCGCGCTCGCACTCGCCGCCTGCCAGCGACATCGCATGTAATGCCAAGCAGAGCATGTCGCCATGACAACCGCAGTGGGATAACGGGCGAGGGGTAGGGGGAGAGGAAATTGGAGGGACAGAATGAGCCAGAATGAAAAAGAGAGGAGATGACTAAAGGAAGGAGGCGGAGTCAGGCTCAGGTGGGACAGGAGGATGGATGGTCTCTGCAGGAGAATTTCTGGACCAAATGTTTTTTTCATCCTCTTCCTAAGGCTGAGCTTTAAAGGCCTACTGAAACCCACTACTACCCACCACACAGTCTGATAGTTTATATATCAATGATGAAATATTAACATTGCCCGTTTAGTTTACTAAATTACAATTTTAAATTTCCCGCGGAGTTTCTTGTTGAAAACGTTGCGGAATGTTTGTGACGTATCGGGTTGTTGCGGACATATTAGCCCAGCACCACATACGGCTAAAAGTAGTCTCTTTGCATCGCATAATTACACAGTAATTTGGACATCTGTGTTGATGAATCTTTTGCAATTTGTTCAATTAATAATTGAGACTATAAAGAAGAATGCCGTTGGTGGAAAGCGGTGGATTGCAGCTGCCTTTAGCACCGAAACACAGCTGGGGTTTCTTTGTTGTGAAGCTTTAACACAGCGCGGTCAAGCGAACATGATTCTCCACGTCAAGCAGCAAGTTTTTGGATGGGAAAATTGTGATATTAATTTGGCTCTTACCGGAGACTTCAGTGGATTATGGGACCTCCTCCTGCAGCTCAAAAAGGCAGCTTTGATCTTGGCTCCTCCTTTGGCTTCTCTGAGAGACACTGGCGTTCACCGCAGGCATCCGACTTTCAGGTATGACTTTACAATCTCACTAAAACACTACTAGGACAATAAGCAGATAAGGGATCTTCCAGAATTATCCTAGTAAATGTCTTTAATTACATCTGAAACGCCGCCTGCCGCCGTCGCCTTTTTTTTTTTTCTTTTTTCTAGTACTTCACTCTAAACCTCCTCATCCACGAATCTTTCATCCTCGCTCAAATTAATGGGGAAATTGTCGCTGTCTCGGTCCGAATAGCTCTAGCTACTGCTGGCTATGATTGTAAACAATGTGAGGATGTGAGGAGCCCTACAACCAGTGACGTCACGCGCAAATCATCTGTTACTTCCGGTAAAGGCAAGACTTTTTTATTAGCGACCAAAAGTTGCGAACTTTATTGCCCATGTTCTCTACAAAATCCTTTCAGCAAAAATATGGCAATATCGCAAAATGATCAAGTATGACACATAGAATGGACCTGCTATCCCCGGTTAAATAAGAAAATCTAATTTCAGTAGGCTTTTAAAGAAATATTTTCGCCCCACACAGCCCCAACCCCCTGATACCACGCCACCAGGCTCATTCCACTTCATTCCTTGTGCTCGTCGTTCATCCACTTACCTTATGATTTTATTTCAGCACCCTCAACGCTGCATTGCTTACAAATACAAGCTCTTTCCATGATGGCTGCCGGCGCCTTCACGAGCATTATGCATGTATATTGTTGACGTTTTTCGCCCATGTTGGCTTCTTGTGTTGCCGTCAGATATAACTAATCAAACCCTGATCCAGATGAGATGCAGCGTAATGCAAGCGTGACTTTCCTCACACTAAGGCCGTTTGGGAAGAGCTGTCAATCATCTTTTCCGCGGTTGGGGTGCAAGGGGATGCATGGAAGTGTTTGGGCCTATAATCCCGGGCTGCATCTTAATTGCCGCACTTCTATACTTGCAAACTTGCACTTATTGAAGTGTAGTGATGAAAATATTTCACTTGAGACCCTAATGTGTTGGGTGTGTGTGTGTGTGTGTGTGTGTGTGCGTGTGTGTGTGTGTGTGTGTGTGTGTGTGTGTGTGTGTGTGTGTGTGTGTGTGTTCTGTGTGTGTGTTCTTGTATTTTAACCCTTCTTGAGACATCAACAAGGAAAAGTATCTTCCATATGAGGACCGGTGAACAAGTTAGGACCGAAATCAGGGTCCCAATATGGAAAACCATTGCATCTCATAGAGAATGTCTCATTTGCACCCCGTGATAGTGAAATCTATCAAAATGAGGGTGGTCCCAAAAAGGAGGGATTTTTCAAATTGATTGTGTGTCAGTTTTAAAAGTGCTCCCCCTCTGGTCAACATAGGAAATAACAAGTGTGTGTAAAAATTTGAAGTGCTCCCCCTCTGGCCAACATATGTAATACGTGTTTGTAAGAAATTGAAATGCATCACCTATGGCCAAAATGTATTTAAAAAAAAATGTATATGGAGACATACTGTAATAACTTGAAGTAAATAATGAAGATTAAAAACCAACTACAAAAACAAAACAAAAAAGTATTAAAAGCTTACCTTATCTATATTTGCATAGTATGTAAATTATTATTGTTGTAAATACAAATCTTTATATATCTGGAAAGGGTGGTCCTAAAGAGGTAGCCATTTTTGGAGGTCTCAATTAGGTAACATGTACAAGAAAGTGTGTGTGTGTGTGTGTGTGTGTGTCTGTGTGTGTGTGTGTGAGTGTGTGTGTGTTCTTGTATTTCTACCTAAATCTGCTGCTATAAAAACATTTGTTATTGCTTTATCCCTGCCTGACCCGTCACCATGGCTTGAATGCGATGGTGACGCTTCAAATGGGTTTGCATGTGTTATGAGAGTAACGTGTGTGTGTGTGTTCCTTTAATATGTGACAGCATGTGAGGTGAGTGTGTGGGCGTGCAAGGTAAGGGAGCGGTAGCGTGAGTGGCTAGTGTTTTGTTGGATTGGCTGTGTGCAAGACCTCATTAAAGCCACGTTTTGCAACTATTCAGCCGGACTCTTCATTTACCCTGGAGTCCGGAGGTGTGGAGACCCACTGCCAGGTAGAGTGAAGGGTGTTGCCCCCGAGAATACATCAACCCTGGAAGGAGTGTCTCCCCTGCACTCCTCGACTACGGTCTGGGAGCCGGAAGCAGGAAAGGTGCAACACATGTTTGATGTGTTGTCAGAAGCAGCTGCTGAACATGTCGGCAAACCTCCATTCTCCATTGTCGTATCGTGCAGCCAAAGTGTTCCCAAACGCGAGATCTTAACGAAGCAGGAGGAGGGTCTTCCAGCTCTGGCTTTTACATGTTGTCCTAGCCCGGTCGCTGCTTGCATGTGTACTCGTTCGGTACACCTACGCACCGAACCGAAACCCCCGTACCGAAATTGTTCAATACAAATACACGTACCGTTGCACCCCTATTATGTATATATTATTATCTTTGTACATACGAATCTGTATATATCTAGAAAGGGTGTTTCTAAAGAGGTAGGTATTTTTCAGAGGTTTTAAGAAGGTGAAACAAGAATGTGCGTGTGTGTGTGTGTGCGTGTGCTTGTGTGTGTGTGTGTGTGTGTGTGTGTGTGTGTGTGTGTGTGTGTGTGTGTGTGTGTGTGTGTGTGTGTGCGTGTGTGTGTGTGTGTGTGTGTGTGTGTGTGTGTGTGTGTGTGTGTGTACATGTGTGTACATGTGCGTGCGTGCATGTATGTGTGTGTGGGCAGGAGCATCCAGGTACACAACACAAGGACATCATAGTGTGGACACAGTCAATGTTGGACTGGGATGGAAATTTAACCCTGGACTCTCTGGTCAAGACTGGCCCACTGCATTCCCAGAAAGTCCCGATTTTTATACTATTGGGCACTTAACATGAATTTATTTTGATGTACGTTTTGGTTGAATAATAATCAATTAATCACATTTTATTTATATAGCCCTTAAGAACAAATGTCTCAAAGGGCTGCACAAGCCACAACAACATTTTCAGCTCTGGTCCCACATCAAGGCAGGAAAAAACTCAACCTAACAGACACAAAGAGAAACCTTGGAAGGGACCACAGATGTGGGGGAGTGAGTAGGGGATCTACTTGCATGTAGAAAAGTCGGAGCGCCGAGAGGTCACAGACTGATGCAACTGATGATACAAATTGTTAATAACTGATTTTGGGTGCAAAATTATATTTATTACAAATATAAACATTGCAAAATAAGGCAAGGACTATTAGACTATGGACTTTTCCCCACTGATTTTACTTCCTGACACAACACTGGCAGGGGATTGATCCCATGCCATCTACTTCTAAAAGGAAAAGTTTATACCACTCCACCATGAGATACTAACACCAAGGTGGGGAATTCTTCCTTCATATTCTTTCAATAGTGCTGGCTCAGGAAAAGGCAAGTATTACGTTTGCTGCAAAGGCAATCGCTTCAAGACTGCAGTGGAAGCTCAGATCCCCCTAAAATGTAAAAAAGAAAATACGGGATGAGAAATGAAATATATACTTTTTTTTTTTTTGCATTTTATTGAATAAATATTAGAGGTGTAGTCGATAAGTAATTATATGCTCTAAATGGTTGTACCTGTATAGCGCTTTTCTAAGGAGCCCGAAGCGCTTTGACAGTATTTCCACATTCAACCATTCACACACACACACATTCACACACTGATGGCGGGAGCTGCCATGCAAGAAGCTAACCAGGACCCATCAGGAGCAAGGGTGAAGTGTCTTGCCCAAGGTTATAACGGATGTGACTGGGATGGTAGAAGGTGGGGATTGAACCAGGAACCCTCAGATTGCTGGCACAGCCACTCTCCCAAGTTCGCCACGCCGTGCCGTATATATATAAATTGATCCAACCATGTTTTAAAAGGAAACCAATCAATATTATGCATACTAGAAAAAGGAAAACATTGGATTTAAGAACGGCAGGCTTTATATAATGTTCAGCACTTTTAATTAGGGGTCCCCAAACTTTTTGACTCAGGGGCCGCATTGGGTTAGAACCGTTTGGCCGGGGGCCGGGCTGTATATATATATATATATATATATATATATATATATATATATATATATATATATATATATATATATATATATATATATATATATATATATTGTATATGCATTAACATGCACACGCATACACAAGTAAAAACAGACAAAGGAAAATATATAAAGTGGTCCTGCTTTTATAGTACATATATATACAGTATATATATGTATATATATATATATATATATATATATATATATATATATATATATATATATATATATATATGTATTCCCCGCGCACTAATTGACCTTGAGACCTCCGAATTCGGGAGATTGGGGGGGATTAAGGGGGAGGAGTATATTTATAGCTATAATTCACTGAAATTCAAGTATTTCTTATGTATATATATATATATATATATATATATATATATATATATATATATATATATATATATATATATATATATATTATATATATATATATATATATATTATTTACATATATATATATATATATATATATATATATATATATATGTATATATGTATAGTACAGTACACAGTAATGAAAACACAGTTGTTCTACTAACTGTACTGTACTTTCTGCTTATTTAAAAAAACAAAAACATTTACCTTTCACTATTTCAGTGGCTTTTGTTCTGCCATTTGAGTACTGGCGAGCGATCTCTGACTCCAGGAACATATTCCTCACGGATTTGTTGAAAACATCCGCAAATGAGAACGGGATTTTTCCTCGCAGCTATCAGCATAGCCGTCTTTGTCTCGGCATATGTTACACCCTCGGTTCTCCATTTAGCAAGGTGGCCCATAATACTGGGCTGTGACCGGTGCTGCGTTGCCGCCGCCTTGTGCTTCTCTGACCGTTCATGAGTGACTATATCCATTCGGCCACTGTGTTATGGGTTAAAGATAAACCTATGGATAACAGAGACATATATATTAGTCTCCTTTTCAGGTGAGAGAGCCACGCTCCCAATATTGTTGTACGGCTGGAAATTTTGGACATTACTACTTGCCGTAGTTTTGAAGCAATCCATGATTCGAATCCGGATGTTGTGTGTCAGTGTATTAACGTGCCGGCTGGAATAAACACACACTGAGAAATAGCTCTGTGCTTGCCTACTTTATGGGTTATAGATGAACCTATGGATAATGGAGACGTATATAATAGTCTCCTTTTCAGGTGAGGGAGGACGCTAAAGGCAGACCACAAATGTTGTTGTCCAGCTGAAAATCGGGAGAAATTCGGGAGAATGCTTGCCCTGGTAGATTTTCGGGAGAGGCACTGAAATTCCGGAGTCTCCCGGAAAATTCGGGTGGGTTGGCAAATTTGGCCACAACGGATGCAACGGAAATGACAGCGGAGAAAGTTATGGTGATGGACCCAATTCCTGGACATAGTGTATTAGCCTGATTGAAAAAATAAGAAAAGTTATTCATGACTGAAAGCTTTGTCCATTACACCTTTTCAACTTTCCGTCCTAGGGAGTTGTGAGTCGCCGAGACTTGTCCACTGTCACTTCTGTTCCGTCTATGTAATTTTGTGTTGTGGCGTTTGCATTTGTTGTGACTTTTCTCTGCTATTGTAGCTGTATATTAAAATGAGAGTAGCAGCATGTCAAACCACTGCTATTTTGACCTGAAGAGATTTGGTCGTACTTCATTTTTTTACTTTAATTTTATTTTGTATTTGATTATTTCTACATCAAAAATAACACTAAAAGTAGCAGTTAAAATTACTGGTAATTTAACTGGAAATAGATATAGGTTGCACTTTATTTTTGATATTAGTATCGTATTGTTTCATGTTGAAAAACAAAAGCAAAAGTAACAGGTAAATCTACTGTTAAAATGTTGGTTACTGTACTTTTAAGGAAAAGGAGATCAGAAAAGGTTTTTTCTTGTCATTTTAACCAAAAGTGTTGGTTGCACTTTATTCAATAAGATGTGACTGCATTGGCCATTAATCATTTTTGACTTGCTTGGTTCAATCCACAATTCATTATGATTATATTACATCCGGAGATGCTTTCCTCTTCAATCACCCGGTGAATGGAGCCTTGGCCAGGAGGACTTGATACCATCAGACGGTATCCAGCAATCATTGGGTGTTTCGACCCTGAACCAAAACAACTTACCGCAGGTGGGCCGGCAGTGGTGTCCAAGTCAATGCCTATCTCCTCCTCCTGGCTTCCAGCTCATCTCGTTTCTCCTGCTCCATAACCAGCAAGAGGCTCTCTCTGCTGCCTCTCCCATCCTGCGAGCGTCTGTGTTTCTCTCCTTCCATATTATTCCCAAGGCTGTGAGCATTCTCCATACCGACTGGGCAGGGAGTCCTCTGCAGCCGGGAACAGCCATTCCTGTCATCCTTTTCCCCTGCAGTCATTCAAAAGGTCCTGGTATTTGTCACTTTTCCTTTCAAAGGCTTGCTCGAACCCTTCTTCCCATGGGTCTGTGAGTTCTATGAGAATGATCACCTATGCCTTTTCAGACCACAGCACCGCATCCAGCCTGATGGTTGTCTGGACAACCTGGGGTAACTGCAGCATTCATCCCAGGTCTACCTTCATATCCCAAGAACGATCCATATGCAGTAACTCTCTTCTTTGATGTTGCTGGGGTTGCTGGCTTTTCTCACTCCCTCACAAACTGCATTGATCTTGTTCTGCCTTGTGGATGTCGTTTCTTGCATCTCTGCTACTCCAGGGTGTTAGCCAGTGTCATGAGGACCTTGTCTCGACGCTATCTGTATCTCCCTTTTGTGAGTGCTGCTTTACACCCTAACAGGATGTGCGCCGAGATAAACTTCTGCCCGCAAAGCTTCCATAGTGGATCCTCTCTCATTCCCCACCTGTGCAAGTTTGTTGGGGTCGGGAGTGTGTCATACACTGATTTCCGCAAGAAAGAGATGCGGAATGGTTCCAGCTTCCATGGATCCAGCCACGTGATCTTTCTCTTAGGGAGGTCCCATTTGGTCCAGGGGCTCCCTGGGACGCTAGTTCCACTGCTCTTGATTTTTGACCTTCCTCTTCCAGGTTTCATACTTCCTCCTGGATCATAGCTCTTCTTTCCCTGGGTTCTGCCTTGCTCCACTGTTGGACATGGGAAGTTCCAAGAGCTTGTGTTCCTGTGCATGGCGTTCCTATGATGTCACGTAGCCTCAATATGCTCTCAGCTTGTGCAACAGATGTGTCAGCTGCCTTCTTGCGTTTTGATCTCGTAGTGACGCCTGCTTGTCTGACTTGTTCATCCTGGGAGTCTCTGTATGATATTAAGACTCTGCACTTTGCTACCTTGAACTGCTCCAGCACGGATGACAAGGGAAGCTTGAGCTGTCCTGATGTTATGTAGAGGCCTACACTGTAAAAAAAATTCTGTAAAAAAACGGTAATCTACTGGCAGCTACGGCTGCCAAACGAAAACCATAAAATTAAAGTAAAACACTGTAAACCAAATAATGATCAAAAATATTATATTTACAGAAAATTTCATTAAACGTTTTGTGGAAAAATATGGTAATTTTACAGATTTTTACTAAATTGTTAAGATCAACCACCTTTAATAAAGTGACAATGCAAACAGTTCTGCAGAAAAATACCTTTTTTCTACAGAGTTGTTCCAATTTATTACGATCAACCAACTTTAATGAAGTGACAATGCTGGCAGTTCCACAGAAAAATACCATTATTTTACAGATTTTTTCTGAATTATTAAGATCAGGGGTCTCAAACTCAATTTACCAGGGTGCCACTGTATGTAGAAACTACGTGAAAAATGGATTCACCTTCTTTGAATGGCTATACCAACCTAGCAACATACTTGCCAATCTTCACGAGGGACTTCCTGTGACCCTCGCAAAGGGTGGTCCTGATATCGACTGGACAAGCATTTTTGGGGCGTGCCATGACGGTACTGCACTTGTCGTCCTCGGACAACTTTTCGTCACATTTGCTCATTTACCAGACAAGCAGCGAGCCGACTGCGACGCATATTGTGTAAGGCTTCGTTTAATACACTGTACTGGTTGAAAGACATACTGTACAAACAAATTTAAGACTGTTACAAATATGCGCCATATTGTGAACCCACATCAAAAAAGAATGACGAACACATTTCGGGAGAACATCTTCACCGTAACACAAAATAAACACAAAAGAACAAATACCCAGAATGCCAAGTAGCGCTACTCTTCCGAGCTACACCACCTCATCCGGCTCCTCTCGATGTGGAGGAGCAGCGGCTTTACTTTGAGCTCCCCCGGATGACAGAACCCTAGCTCTAAGGGATAGAGCGGAGGAAATACATTTTGGCCGCTTGTACCCGTGATCTTGTCCTTTCGGTCATAACCCAAAGCTCATGACCATAGGTGAGGATGGGAACGTAGATTGACCGGTAAATTGAGCGCTTTGCCTTCCAACTCAGCTCCTTCTTCACTACAACGTATCGATACAGCGTCCGCAATACTGAAGACGCTGCACCGATCCGCTCCCTCACTCGTGAACAAGACTAAGAGGTACTTGAACTCCTCCACCTGGGGCAAGATCTCTTTCCCAACCCGGAGATGGCACTCCACCCTTTTTAAGGCGAGAACCATGGACTCGGACTTCGAGGTGCTGATTCTCATCCTAGCCGCTTCACACTCGGCTACGAACAATCCAGCAAGAGCTGAAGATCCTGGCCAGATGAAGCCATCAGGATCAAATCATCTGCAGAAAGCAGACACCTAATCCTGCAGCCACCAAACCAGATACCCTCAATGTCTTGACTGTACCTAGAAATTCTGACCAGAAAAAATTATGAAAAGAATCGGTGACAAATAATTTTACATTATATTTTGGGTTGTCCAGTGTGTCTCATGTGTGTGCATGTCAGGGGCCAGACTTTAAAAGTTAACATACTTTAACAGTCATCATACATATAGTCAAACAACACGCAGCAAAAAAAATAATGCGTTACTGAATAAACGGATATCCATTGATCTGCCTATTATTGATCTGCTCACCAAGACAACTCCTTGTGGCCAGTCCCACTGTAAAGTGCCAACAATGGAGGACGGCTTTTTGTTCTCTGTCGGCTCTCGAATGTGTTAAGCATAGCTCAGTTTTCTTTACTAAGTTAAAAGTCTTTGGTTGTTCCGCTTATAAAACATGTAGCAGTCTTGTTCTTTCATAGAGAAGAGGAATATTTTATTATACCTAGCCCCCACGGCAGGAATGAAGATTTGGAATACTTTTTTTCCTGTCATTTTACAAACGTACATTGGACCAGGGAGAGAAGTCCAAAATGCTTGTCGATCATTCAAGCTCCCCTAACAACCATTTTCTCTCCATCACATTACACACCTTCTAGCCCCGCCTCCCCCCAAGCTGCTCTCTTTCTGTGGTAGACTTTTAAAGAAGTTGTCATGGTGACACTGAAGTCTTGGCTGGAAAGAAGCCGACTGACACACACACACAGACAAACACACACACACACACACACACACACACACACACACACACACACAAACACACACATCCCGTATGAGCAGTGCATTAACGTTAATGAATAAAATGATCAACAGTCTCCTTTTGCACAAAAAAGAGAGTAGTTTTATTATTATTTTTATTTTTAGAAGAGAAACAAACCCAATTGAGATGTATGTTTATTCGCTAGTTGTCACTTCACCGTCACACCTATAGATCATGTTTTGTTTTGTCATGTAATGTTTTTGATTTAGGACATTCAGTCACGTTGTGCACTTCCTGGTTTTGTTTGCTTCCATGCCAACTCATTAGTTTTCACCTGTCACGTCCCTGTTCTCAGCCTCACACCTGTTTTCACTAATGATCAGCACTATTTAAGTCACTCTTTTTCCTGTCTCCGTCCTGGGATCTTCTCACATGCGCACGCACCCTACCCATTCTGTTCAAACCTTCACGTCCTCGTCCACAGTTCCATGCCTTTTAAGTTTTTGTATTTATGCCACTGTGCTAGTTTTGTTTTGTTTGTATATAGTCATGCAATTGTGCTGTTTTGTTTTAAGTAGAGTATAGATTTTTACCCGCCACAGAGCGTGTCCTTGGTTTGCCTTTTTGTAGTTTGTTTGTTTATTTAATAAATCATTTACATGAATTCACGCCTGGCTCGTCCTGTAATCCCGCTGCGTCGAAGGAGCACACACCATCCATGTCCATGCCTGACAATCACTCAGCATCAAGAGTTGATGCCAATGGTTGCTCGGCAACATATTTTAGCAAAAGTCAAATACAGTGAACATAAATGCTGGCTAAGACTGCATCACAATCAGCCCACTTTTCGTACTTACATTTAGTCCTTTAATGCAGTGGTTTTCAAATGGGGGTACGCCTACCCCTGGGGGTACTTGAAGGTATGCCAAGGGGTACGTGAGATTTTTTTAAAATATTCTAAAAATAGCAACAATTCAAAAATCCTTAATAAATATATTTATTGAATAATACTTCAACAAAATATGAATGTAAGTTCATAAACTGTGAAAGGAAATTCAGCAATGCAATATTCAGCGTTGACAGCTAGATTTTTTGTGGACATGTTCCATAAATATTGATGTTAAAGATTTCTTTTTTTGTAAAGAAATGTTTAGAATTAAGTTGATGAATCCAGATGGATCTCTATTACAATCCACAAAGAGGGCACTTTAAGTTGATGATTACTTCTATGTGTAGAAATCTGTATTTATAATTGAATCACTTGTTTATTTTTCAACAAGTTTTTAGTTTTTTTTATATCTTTTTTTTTTTTTAAAGTTCAAGAAAGACCACTACAAATGAACAATATTTTGCACTGTTGTACAATTTAATAAATCAGAAACTGATGATATAGTGCTGTATTTTACTTGTTTATCTCTTTTTTTCAACCAAAAATGCTTTGCTCTGATTAGGGGGTACTTGAATTAGAAAAATGTTCACAGTGGGTACATCACTGAAAAAAGGTTGAGATCAGTGGAGTTTGCGCCGTCCTTGTATCTGCCGTCGACTTCCCTCAGACACTGGCCTCAACACACCCGTGGACACACCCCTCCGACTATCAGGTACTATTTAATCTCACTAAAACACTAGCAACACAATAGAAAGATAAGACATTTCCCATAATTATCCTAGTAAATGTGTCTAAAAACATCTGAATCGCTCACAATGCAATCGCCTTTTTTTTTTACTTTTTTTTTTTTCTAGTCCTTCGCTATCAATATCATCATCCACAAATCTTTCATCCTCGCTCAAATTAATGGGGAAATTGTCGTTTTCTCAGTTCGAATAGCTCTTGCTGCTGGAGGCTCCCATTATAAACAATGTGAGGACGTGAGGAGCCCTCACCCTTGTGACGTCATCGTCTGCGACTTCCGGTAAAGGCGAGGCTTTTTATCAGCACCAAAAGTTGCGAACTTTATCGTGGATGTTCTCTACTAAATCCTTTCAGCAAAAATATGGCAATATCGCGAAAAGATCAAGTATGACACATAGAATGGCCCTGCTATCCCCGTTTGAATAAGAAAATCTCCTTTCAGTAGGCCTTTAACACTTACAAACATATTCAGAGTTACAGAAGCTATCATTGGACCCTTTTGGTGTGTTACTGCATCGCTAGCTAACTGTTCTAGACCCCTGTAGTGTTACTATCACTAAAGTTGGACACACAACAAAAACGATCTTCAAATTTCCCAATTTGCTTTGCTTATTTTTTACAGTAAAATGCCATTGTGGCAAAGAGTCACATTTGTTGTCCGATTTCCAAGAAAACCAAATGCCAGAAAAGTCGAACTGCACTGGGTTTGACTGGTGAGCGATCAGACTTGTTGGCATCGATTGGTGTAACCTTAGCATGCGGCAAACTATTGTCAAAGCTGGAATCTACTGATTTTTTTTTTTTTTTTTACAAATATATTTTATTTAATTTTACAGCTAAAATCACATTTGACAGTTATACTTTGCTCACGCAAACCCTTCATACAGCCGCATGTCCACTCCTACACACTCTCACACACACTTGAGGAGAGAGGTGCACTTGAACTTTAACAACTCAAGGTTTACGGCGTAGACATTATCAGAAAAAATACCCAGATATTGTATATATATCCATCCATCCCACTCTGGCTCAGGATCAGCAGGCTATCCAGACCATAGCAAGATGGATTAATATTCCTCGGCATCAAGGATCCTCAGGAAGTGATCACAAGGTCACCTCCCGAGGACCTCTCCACCGTTCACACCTAAAAAAGAAGAAGAAAATCACAGGGCTTGATCAGATACAATATAAAAAGTAACGAAAAAAAAGCAAGTAAACCATGACAAAACCATATCATAAGTGACACAAAAAAGCAATAGTAGTGTGGGATCAATACAAAAAATAATAACAGTAATAAAAAATTAATACAACTACAAAAAAGATATGGCATTTTTTTTTTCAATGTCTGTAAGTTATGATTCAATATCCATCCATTTTCTACCGCTTATTTCCTTTGGGGTTGCGGGGGGCGCTGGTGCCTAGCTCAGCTACAATCGGGCGGAAGACGGTGTACACCCTGGACAAGTCACTACCTCATCACAGGGCCAACACAGATAGACAGACAACATTCACACTCACATTCACACACTAGGGCCCATTTAGTGTTGCCAATCAACCTATCCCCAGGAGCATATCTTTGGAAGTGGAAGGAAGCCGGAGTACCCGGAGGGAACCCACGCAGTCACGGGGACGACATGCAAACTCCACACAGAAAAATCCCGAGCCTGGGATTGAACCCAGGACTACTCAGGACCTTCGTATTGTGAGGCAGACGCACTAACCCCTGTACCACCGAACTGCCCATGATTCATGATTCATGATTCAATATATGTCAGTAAATGTTTCCAGGTTAGTTGCCATTTATTCATATTTGTAGAGTTTATAAATCTTATTTTTTCAAGAGTCATCACATTCACAAGTTCGTTTAACCAGTTCATGAAGTTGGGTGCAGATGGGGTTTTCCACTGTTTGAGAAAGAGTAAATGGTAAATGGTCTAGCGCTTTTCTACCTTCTGGGTACTCAAAGCACTTTGATACTATTTCCACATTCACCCATTCACACACACGTTCACACACTGATGGCGGGAGCTGCCATGCAAGGTGCTAACCACAACCCATGAGGTGCTAGGGTGCAGTGTCTTGCTCAAGGACACAACGGACGTGACAAGGTTGGTAGAAGCTGAGTAACGAACCAGGAACTCTCAGGTTGCTGGCACAGTCACTCTCCCAACCTCACCACGCCGTCCCCGAGTCTTTTGGCCAAGACCGTCCCGAGAAGCAACACAGCTGTAATACATTTTGGAAGTTTTTATGTTTCTGAAGACCACCCGTACAAGATTATATTCCTGTCAAGGACACGTTTTCTCTGATATAACCCCGAGTAAAAGAAGAACATGCTGGACCAAAATGATTGAATAATTGGACATTCCCAAAACGAATGAGACAGTGATCCTTCAGCAGATTTACATTTTACACAAAGTGGAGATGTATCAGGATAACATATGTGTAATTAGACTTTGGAGTAATAAAAACGATGAATTAGTTTAAACTGCATGAGCCTGTGTCTGCTGCTAAAGGAGCAATTGTGAATTTGAGAAAGTGTCCCCTAATAAATATAACTTTAGGTTGCCCTAAAATAGGAATATAAATACATATATTTATTCTTAATTTGCGAAAAATAAACCGCAGTTCTTACATGTAGTAATATCACTGGAGGATGAGGCTAAACAAAACATGCACAAAAAATTTGAACATGTAAACAAACTACGAGGAGTTCAAGGATCACTGAAATTAGTAGGACAAAACATTGCTTGCCCAATACTCTCATCAGTGAAGAATGTTTCATACGAACAGTTGGATTTCTAACAATTAGAAAGGTTTGTGTCATGTTTCTTCTCCTACAGAAAATATATATTTTCATCTCTTAAAGAGGTCAAGAGAGCCACTACTGCGGCGCCAAAGAGCAGCATGCAGCTCTAGAGCTATGGGTTGCTGACCCCCGGTTTGGAACGATATTTTTTTTTCTTTGTCCAAATTTTTGTTGTTGTTGTTGTTGTAGTTTTTGTTCATGTTTTCAAATTCACGAAATAGGGTCCAGTACCGCCTTGCAGGCAAAAACCAAAGGATTTCAATGAGTAATAGTAGTTTTTGCTTTTGTTTAGTTATTGTGTGCTATTGACTTTGTTTGCTTAACAATTGTATGTAAAAAAAAAAAAAAAAAGAAAAATAAGGAACTAGTTTAAATATAATATTAATATTGTCAATAGCACTCAACGTGAATACATTAAACAAATAACAGTTACTACATGTAATCAGTATCAGACGATTTTACACATTGATGATCGGAATCGGGAGCATAAAACCCAGATGAGAACAGTTTTGTCTGTGTAAAGGTTTTCAAATAAGTCTACTTCTATGGAAAGGAACTTCATGACTTCATGACTTTTTGCGATCTCCAGCATAGAAGGAAGAGGATTCCTGATGATCTTTTCCACCGTCCTCACCAATCTCTGCAGAAATGTCCAGTTTGAGGCACTGCAGGCTCCAGTTCAGACTGAGATGCAGTTGGTCAGTAGGCTCTCTATAGTGCCTCTGTAGAATGCGGGGAGAATGGGGGGGGGGCTGTGCTCTTTCCATCCCATGCAAAAAGTGCATGCGCTGCTGAGCTCTTTTTACAACACCAGGGACCAGGTCATATTGTCAGTTATCTGCACCCCCAGGAACTTGGTGCTGCTTACCATCCCCCCACTTTACCGTTGATGAAGAGGATGGTCGAATGGAGGTCAAAATACGCAAAAAAAATTGATAAAAATATCTTACTCTCAGCAACACATGGACATTAAATTATTAGATATATGAACTGTTCATTTTGTTATTTTCAGTGTTTCTCAGCGCAGACCCTGCAGCAGTTAAACATTTAATTTTTTAAGGGGGGCCACCTATACATATCTTCAGGCTGAAACAATGGCTCTGTGACCACTCCCACAGTGTAGATATTTGTTTTCCTTCTACTGAAAACCCGCCCCCCACCACCAGTAAACTGATTATGTTTCATTGCACTAAATTAGTCTGATTTCTCAAATAGTTCGGCTCTAAAGAAGCATCCTACAACCCGTGGAAACACCTTAATCTGATCATGTTTGGCTGTCGAGAAACTGGACTAACACACTTAGATCATGCGATTGCAAACCAGATCTCTGGAGTGGGTGTACGGTCACAGTGCATTGATGGGAGAAAAAAAATAAACAAAGATTTATTTAAGACTTACGAAATAAAGTATACCGCTTCATTTGGACTCCATCCATAGATCCATTTTCTAACACTTGTCCCTCCCGAATGAAATAGGAATGACATTAACGATAATGAAGCATGTACTGTTTATCAGGGTTTCTTAACCTTTTTGACCTCGGGGTCGAACTTTTCCACTTCGGAGGCCCACGCAAATGCTAACACTGAATTAGTAATCTTATTCTTGATTTTAATCATATTGACTAACTATATCTAACCTACTTAAACTGCACAACTTTGTCAAATGGTATGAAAGCAAGTGTTAATCACAAAGGTTATTATCGAGGCTTAGATCCGGCTGTTTACAAAAATAAATACTAATCAAATATACTGCAAATTAAGGGACACATAAAAACTGATGAACAATATGTTTACATACAGTTACGCAGTGCTAAAAAAAATACAACAAGAATATGGTTCTTAAATAAATTGATAAATAAAAAAGGAAGTACTAATGAAAACAGAGCTTCACCACATTAGTCATATTTTCTGTGATTAAGAAACTTCTCTATGACTTTAGCTCCAGACTTCTTCTGTTTGTTTGATATTGTCATTACTGCCACAAGTGGTACAAAAGTGTATTACAACGACTTACCGTTGCGGCCCATATAAACCACAGCTGAGAAACAGATATATGTTAGTAGACCCTGTAGGGGGTGCTCTGGGCTCATTGGTTAAGAGACTGCTGTATATTACAAAGCAAAAAAAAAAAGCATACACTCACCTCTTCATGCTCCAAACTGATGATCAATAACTTTGAATTCCACACAACTGGCAAGCTGGTCCAGAACAGTAGCGATACTCATCTGGAAGAGTATCGACTGGGGAACAAACAGTCTTTTCCTTCGGATTTAAAGCTCCTTCCATTGACCCACTGAGCTTTTCAAATTAATTTTTAGACATTCCAAAATGTTTTTCCATTCTCCATCCAAAAATCCCTTCAAAACAACTCTCTACTGCCAGTCTTTCTTTGGTTCGGACCTGCATTATTTTCCGAGATCTTCTAAATAGTAGCGCCATGTTCGTAACGCATGTTCTACAGCAGGGGTAGGGAACCTATGGCTCTAGAGCCAGATATGGCTTTTTTGATGTCTGCATCTGGCTCTCAGATAAATCTTAGCCGACATTGCTTAACACGATAAGTAATCAATAATTCCGCTGGTAATCACATTGTTAAAAATAACGTTCAAAATATAAAATATTCTCATGCATTTTAATCCATTCATCCGTTTTCTACCGCACCTGTTCAATACATAACAATTTTATTAAAATTACTTAAAGACTTATTGTACTCTAAAAATGTTGTTCTTACTTAAAAAATGCACACATTTAGTTTTATTCAGTGTTTAAAAAATATGATATGGCTCTCACGGAAATATATTTTAAAATATTTGGCTTTCATGGCTCTCTCAGCCTAAAAGGTTCCCGACCCCTGTTCTACAGGCTTCTTTTCGATAAGTTACAACATCCATCCATCCATTGTCTACCGCTTGGCGGGGGGAGCTGGAGCCTATCTCAGCTGCATTCGGGCGGAAGGCAGGGGTACACCCTGGACAAGTCGCCACCTCATCGCAGCGCCAACACAGATAGACAGACAACATTCACACTAAGATTCACACACTAGGGCCAATTTAGTGTTGCCAATCAACCTTTCCCCAGGTGCATGTCTTTGGAAGTGGGAGGATGCCAGAGTACCCGGAGGGAACCCACGCATTCACGGGGAGAACATGCAAACTCCACACAGAAAGATCCCGAGTCCGGGATTGAACTCAGGACTACTCAGGACCTTCGTATTGAGAGCAAATCCTGTTAAAATGCAAACATGGTGCTCGTTTGTAGTCAACAGCAAATATTTGTCTTTGTCTTCTCCACTCCTGCATTGTAATTGTCCATCTTAGCGAGTTGTCGCCTCGCCAAGGACTTAACAGATAAAAACGTTCACCAATTAAATAGGTGGACTCTTCTTTTGAAGGCGACTCATCATTCCTTCAGTCCTGGTGGCTTTCTAGTCACTTTTCTTTCATTAGGATGTTTTCTCTCAGGTGCTTTTAAGGTGGATTGAGTGAAACAGAGTGGAGCATCATCACAGCTCTGCAACTTTTCCGCCGCCATCCATCTTCTTCCTTCCGTCCTGCCCATGATTGCACAAAAGGATAGTGCTGCATGTTGGACAATTGTCTTCTTTATCTTGTCCGCACAAGCACTTTGCCCGCATGTCAACAGAAAAGGATTCCCCTACAACCGTCTCTAATGTTTGCTCCTGCAATAACTGATTTGACGACTGGCTTCTGTTTGATCTTTCCTTCCTTGTCATCCTATTTAATTACTGACTTATTGTCCTCAGGTCCCTCGACTGAAACAACACGAGCGTCTTTTGTTCTTTTCACTCAATTGCTTATCGGAACTCTCACTGCTTGCGTGTGTTCACACATAAATCTCACACTCTCACATTGATTTTAACACTGCGTGTGTGTGTGTGTGTATGTGTGTGTGTGTGTGTGTGCGTGCGTGTGTGTGTGTGTGTGTGTGTGTGTGTGTGTGTGTGTGTGTGTGTGTGTGTGTGTGTGAAATGCACCCGTGTAAGTGCCTGCGTGGTCCAGTGTGTGTGTGTTAGTAGATAATGGACCAATTAAATGCCAGACCTCGCATTAAGTCCCATTGTTAACAAACAAATATGACACTTGGCTAACGAACAAACTAAGTGAGCACCCGAAGTGATGCCAGGAAGCAAACAATCATTGATCTAATGAAGCGACTGTAACGAGCTCAGTTGCAGCTAACAGGCCACCAGGGGGCGATCCATCCAGGTCCAGTTTGTGTGGAACGGAAAATGAAATGTGATGTTAAAGTTTTAACGGTATCAGTTTGTTCTTTACCGCAGCAAACTTTTAAATGATTCCCATCATTTCTTACGGCAGTGGTTTTCAACCTTTTTTCAGCGATGTACCCCATGTGAACATTTTTTTAATTCAAGTGCCCCCTAATCAGCGCAAATCCTTTTTGGTTGAAAAAAAGAGATAAAGAAGTAAAATACAGCACTATGTCATTAGTTTCTGATTTATTAAATTGTATAACAGTGAAGTGAATTGTGAAGTGAATTATATTTATATGGCGCTTTTCTCAAGTGACTCAAAGCGCTTTACATAGTGACACCCAATATCTAAGTTACATTTAAACCAGTCTGGGTGGCACTGGGAGCAGGTGGGTAAAGTGTCTTGCCCAAGGACACAACGGCAGTGACTAGGATGGCACAAGTGGGAATCGAACCTGCAACCCTCAAGTTGCTGGCACGGCCACTCTGCCAACCAAGCTATGCCGCAAAATATTGTTCATTTTTGGTGGTCTTTCTTGAACTATTTGGATAAAAATATATAAAAATAACAAAACAACTTGAATAATAAACAAGTAATTCAATTATAAGTAAATATTTCTACACATAGAAGTAATCATCAACTTAAAGTGCCCTCTTTGGGGATTGTAATAGAGATCCATCTGGATTCATGAACTTAATTCTAAACATTTTTTCACGAAAAAATAAATCTTTAACATCAATTTTTATGGAACATGTCCACAAAAAATCTAGCTGTCAACACTGAATATTGTATTGTTGCATTTCTTTTCACAGTTTATGAACTTACATTCATATTTTGTTGAAGTATTATTCAATAAATATTTTTATAGAAGATTTTTGAATCGTTGCTATTTTTAGAATATTTTTTAAAACCTCACGTACGCCTTGGCATACCTTCAAGTACCCCCAGGGGAACGCATACCCCCATTTGAGAACCACTGTCTTACGGTATCTTCATGTCGGCCCCACCAGGTACTTCACCAACATCTCCATCGGGGGTCGGGACTACTCCTTCAACAACGACGGCTACCTGTCCAACCCGCTGCTCGACGTCATCTCCTACAACAATGGGCGAGGATGGGAAGAGGTCAGTGCTAAATAGCAGAGCGCATGTTTCACCTTGCAGTTTGCCCTCCATCTTACTCTCCCACACACGATGCGGCTTATCAGTCTCGTTAGCCAACTGGCAGTTCAGCGTTCCATCTGTCAAGGTCGACACCCTCTTTTCCAAACATTGACCACGTTTGCATGCACACTCATTCCAGTTAGCGTTCATATTCTCTTCACGACAAGACTTCTTAACATCCACATGCAATTAGAATATTCACAATATTCTTAGTCCTATATTGTCATGATCCGTTGCACGGATCATGTTTTTGTGTAGTTAAAGACTCCCTTAGTTCTGTTTCAGCACCCCGGGGTTTGTGTTTTCTTGGTTGCCATGGGTGCTGATTATTTTCACCTGCCTCACCTGATACTCACCTGCTGCCAGACACTAATCAGAGAGCTATCTATCCCTGCTTTTCACCACACTCAGTCTGGCTGTTTTGTTTGCTTCACCCAACAGTCACGTTCAATGATTCTTGTTTCTTGTTTTCGATTGTAATCTTTTCCGTCACCTTTGCCATAGCTTCCCGTACAATCGGCACACTTTTCTGTTTATTTGTATTTACCTGCATTTTTGTATTCGTGACTGATTTATACAGAGAATAAATCATTGTCTTACCTGCACACTGCCTCCAGGGTTCCGTCTTGGGGAAACGATCTGCGCATTAACATGCGACCCCTCCGTAGCATATATAATATTTTAATAGATGTGTCGCTTTCTTGAAAACGTATTTATCGATTGGTCATATTGTTTTCTGAATATAAAGACAAGGTCACTAACTCCTGCTTTGTCTTCTTATTCTCTGGCAGACCAGGGCCCTCATTTGCAAAGAATGTTGAGTACGTAACTTATACCACAAATGTTGGTCATAATAGAAAGATTATATATGGAAACGGTTACATATTTCTACACACAATTTTGACCATGCGTAGAGTGCAAAGTTTTGTCATGATCCGTCACTACTGAGCCTGTCTGTTTGTGGTTTGTTCTTTAAATTGTTAGAGCGCCAAAACCTCCCTTAGTTACGTTTCCTGTTGTTAGGAACATTAAGCATTTTTTTTTACACTTGGTTTCTTTTCATGATTAGTGGCTCCACCTGCTTCCGCCACAAATGCGTTCTTGTTTAAGCACATGTCACTGTGAACTCGGGGTGGTTGCTTTTTTCGCTACTCACAAGTCATGACAAGTTGCGATTGTTTGTTTTTGCCATATTTAAGTTAAAGACTTTTAACGTTGTTCGCCCTTCATGACTGTTTGGTTGTTTTGCTGCACACTACACAGGCGTCTTAGTTTTTGTGTCAAGACTAAGACTATGAGGTGGTTTGTTTTCCCGAGGCAAAGGAAAGTTGGCACGGGCAAGACGTGAATGTAAGTACATAATTTATTTTAATATTAACAAAGTACAATAAAAGAAAGCAAACAAAAGGCGCGCACAATGGCGGATAACAAACTTGGCTAAAGAAAACAAAAACTTGCACTATGGCATGAATAACGAAAACACTTACTGTGACTGAGACATGGGTATGAGAAAAAAGCAGCATGGATATCATGGTGCAGGAGGTGACCGAGGGTGATGTTGCCAGGACAAAGAAACAGACAGCTTAAATAGCAGTGACATAATCAGGGAAAACATGTGCAAGGCATGAGGAGAGGTGAAAACTAATGAGTTGTCATGGTAACAAAACAAATCAGGAATTACAAAAAAGGGAACTGAGTGTCCAAAAAAAAAACAATCACACAGACATGACAGAGTTAAGGACAGATCACAGATGCCCAAAAAAATCTATGATCAAGAGTCATGGGAGGGCGGGAGGGGGTAATGGCAGTGGGCCGCCAGACCAGGTGACGGCGACGCGTCCCGCTGCACCTGACGAGGTGGGCGACCCGGGAAGGGCCACATCCGTGGCCGACGAGGAGGTCGGCGCACTTGGCGTGGCGGACGACCATGTAGCGGCCACATCCGTGGCTGAGGAGGAGGCGGACGCGTCGTCATCGTGGCAGGCAGAGAAGCTAGGCGTGGTGCGTCAGGCGGCGGGTCTTGGCGTGGTGCTGCTACTGGCGGTACTTGAGCTTGGCGGCGTGGAGCTGCTACTGGCGGCACTGGAGCTTGGTGGCGTGGTGCAGGCAATGGTACCTGTTGTGGAGCAGGCACTGGAGCCCGGTGTGGTGTAGGCACTGGAGCTTGGCGTGGTGCAGGCACTGGAGCAAGTAATGGTACCTCTTGTGGAGCAGGCACTAGGGCCTGGCGTGGTGCAGGCACTGGGGTCCGGCGTGGTGCAGGCACTGGCGGCACTGGAGCTTGTCGTGGTGCAGGCAATGGTACCTGTTGTGGTGTAGGCACTGGGGCCCGTCATGGTGCACGCACTGGGGCCCGACGTAGTGCAGGCACTGGGTCCCGGCGTGGTGCAAGCACTGGAGCTTGGCGTGATGCAGGCACTGGAGATTGGCATGGTGCAGGCATTGGAACTTGGCATAGACTTGGTGCTAGCCTTGGACTTGGTCTTGGTGCTAGGCTTGGACTTGGACTTGGTGCTAGCCGTGGACTTGGACTTGTTGCTAGCCGTGGACTTGGACTTGGTGCTAGCTTATTAGTAGATTATTAGTTCACCTGCCCCTTGCTTTCTACGCGCACCTGTTTCTCGTTATCACCTCCCTTATTTAAGTTCGCCCCTTTTCGTCATCCATTGTCGGACTCGAGTTTGCTTTCACGCAACTGCTGATGACTTGTTTTTTCATGCTCTTTCTCGCTAGCTTCCACGCTAAGTTTTATTTTATTCTTAGCTTTCATGCTAGTTGTTTTGTTTTTCCCTTTTTTGTGCCTTCGTGCCAAGTATAGTGTTTCTGTTCATATTCCTAGCCTCCATGCTAGCGCCATTTGTTTACCTTTCTGTTAGCACCAGTGTTTTTGTTCTTTAGCCTTTTATTCGTTAAATAAATACTTTATATCTTACCTCAAGCTGTGATTTTGCCCGACACATCCTCGGAGATACAAATTGTTATGCCACACAGTTTTCACATGTAGGTTTATTTACATTGTATCTACAGGCTCCTATTTACAAAACATTGTGTATAAGCACAAACCTCATAATGTACACACGCACAACAACATTTTGTTCATAAAAACATACTGCACACACTTGTATGCACCTTTCTCATTATAAATCACACCTGCAGCGAATTGAGTTTGAGTTTGAGTTTATTTGGAACATGCAAACATACAACATAATACATCACAATTTCCAGTTTCTCTTTTCAACATGTTCATAAAGGAGTAGGAAGAAGCAGAGCTTATTTAATCATACCCCTTTTCTTTACATAACAGTTGCTAAAACTTTTGTTCACTTCCTGTTCTCAATGTATTCACAATCTACTCTATTAATAGTCACAAAAAAAAAAAATAAGAAATAATTGCTGAAGTAAGTTTTATTCCACACTATGAGATAAATAAAATTATTTTGAGAATGAAAGAATGAATGGGTGAATGAATTCAGAATGTTTATCAAGGTTCTTCTTTTTTGTACTCTGTGAACACTTCCAGTTTGAAGAGTTTCTTGAAGTGGATCATATTAGTACATTGTTTGATTGCTATGCTTAATCCATTCCATAATTTAATTCCACATGCTGATATACTGAAGGTTTTAAGTGTTGCACGTGCGTCCAAATGTTTCAAATTACATTTTTCTCTAAGATTATATTTCTCCTCTTTTGTTGAGAATAATTGTTGTATATTCTTGGGAAGCAGGTTATAGTTTGCTTGGTGTATAATTTTATCCGTTTGCAAATCCACTATGTCGTGGAATTTCTATATCTTTGACTCAATAGATAAAGGGTTTTTATGTTCTCTATATCCAACATTATGTATTATTCTAACTGATCTTCGTTGTTACACTTTTAGTGAATGAAGTGTACTTTTGTAATTATTTCTTCATATTTATCCACAGTAACTCAGATATGGTAACACTAGTGAGCAGTATAGAATACAAAGTGATTTTTGGTCTACAACATATTTGGCTTTATTTATTATTGACGTGTTTCTTGCTACTTTATGTTGTATATTTTTTACATGACATTTCCAGTTCAATTCATCATCAATCATTATACCTAGTAATGTAGTTTAATTTACTCTTTCTGTTTCTATTCCGTCTATTTGTATTTGTGTTTGGCTTTCTCTTCTACTGTTACCAAATAGCATTATTTTAGTTTTACTGAGATTCAATGATAGTCTGTTTTTTTCAAACCATTTTTTTTTTAATTTGTTCATTTCTTCTGTTATTATTTGTATTATCTTCTGTGTGTTCTCTCCTGAACAAAACGCTCTTGTATCATCCGCAAATAATACAAACTTTAAATCTCTTGTAACTTTACAAATGTAATTTATATAGAGATTGAATAATTTAGGTCCTAGTATTGATCCCTGAGGTACACCACAGGATATATTTAGCATTGTAGAAGTGTGTTCGCCTGGCTTCACGTATTGTTTCCTGTTCGTTAGATAAACTTCCAGTTTAAGACTAACATCTTATTCATCTCATAAAGGATGAATAAGATGTTCAAGTTTTTAATAAGATTCATGATGTTTTTTTAAGATTCTTCTTCTTTGTACTTTGTAAACACTTCGAGTTTGAGCAGTTACTTAAACCCCACCTTTCTATAAATGGCAGGGTTCAGTGCTTGGGAATAAACTGGCATTTTATAGTCCAGAAAATAATCTACATTTTGATTTTTGGGCTCCAAAAAATGAATAGACAGTTATATCCACAATTAAACGCCCATTGAAACCCACTACTACCCACCACGCAGTCTGATAGTTTATATATCACTGATGAAATATTAACATTGCAACACATGCCAATACGGCCTTTTTAGTTTACTAAATTGCAATTTTAAATTTCCCGAGAGTTTCGTCTTGAAAACGTTGTGTAATGATGACGTGTACGCAAGACGTCACGGGTTTTTAAAGAGTATGAGCGCTGCGCACACACAGCTAAAAGTCGTCTGCTTTAACAGCATAATTACAGTATTTTGGACATCTGTGTTGCTGAATCTTTTGCAATTTGTTCAATAATATTGGAGAAGTCACAGTAGAAAGATGGAGTTGGGAAGCTTTAGCCTTTAGCCACACAAACACACGGGGATTCCTTGTTTAAAATTCTTGGAGGTGAAAGTTTACTATGGATCAGAGCGCGGTCAAGCCAACATGAATCACGACAGAATGTCAACCAGCAGGTTTCGGTGAGAAAATTGTGGTTAAAAAGTCGCTTCTTACCGGAGAAAAGCTGAGCTTGTTCCATCAATAGCTGTCGTCAACTCCCCTGAGACATTGATGTCAAGACACCCGTGGAAACACCCCTTCGACTATCAGGTACTATTAAACTCACTAAAACACTAGCAACACAATAGAAAGATAAGGGATTTCCCAGAATTATCCTAGTAAATGTCTCTAAAAACATCAGAATCCGTCCCAATGCAATCGCGTTTTTTTTTCAACTGTTTTTTTTTTTTTGTTTCTAGTCCGTTGCTTTCAATATCCTCAAACACGAATCTTTCATCCTCGCTTAAATTAATGGGGAAATTGTCGTTTTCTCTGTCCGAAAAGCACTTTTTGTTGGAGGCTCCCATTAAAATCAATGTGAATAAGTGAGGAGCCCCCACACTTGTGACGTCATCATCTGCGACTTCCGGTAGAGGCAGGGCTTTTCTCTTAACACCGAAAGTTGCAAACTTTATCGTGGATGTTCTCTACTAAATCCTTTCAGCAAAAATATGGCAATATCGCAAAATGTTCAAGTATGACACATAGAATGGACATGCTATCCCTGTTTGAATAAGAAAATCTCATTTCAGTAGGCCTTTGAAGGAACACTTATACAGAACAATGAAATATACAGCATGTTTTGCTACGGTACTTATGTGTTTTTTATGTGAGTTTGAGCTGTATTTCATGGTGACACCTGTCAGGGTCAAATACCATGAGACATTATAAAGACACAAAAACAGAGAATAGAAGACAAACCAGTGATTGCTTTTCTCGTACGAGGAGAGAAACTGGAGCCAGTTGTCAGTTACAGGCTCCCAACTTACTTTCTCCAGTCTCCTCGCCTTTTTAATTCATTTAGGGAAGCCCTTACAGTACAAGCACACACACACAGCTGCGCTCAGGGAGGGGGATTTACAGCTGTGTGGGATACCTAACCCCTGTGCTGATAACTAAACACAGGCAAATACATAGCAATAAAAGGATTAGCAACTTCCTGCATTGCTCTGACCCATCTGCAAATTCCTCCTTTAAGTGGGTAGGTCAACCTAAATTCAATCTAACACCAAGTTTCCTTTCTACTTGTCTACTCAATGCACAAAACAATCATATTTGAATAAAATGAGATAACTTATTTACAATAATCCATTGGGCATCCCTGGTGTCAGCTGACTCTTTTAAAAATATCCGAAACAGTCTCCACATGGTTGAAATAGTGCGTAGGAATACACTATTTTCTCAGCACAGAATTTTTCTGTAAATACTAAAGTTTGCAGTGAAGGTTCCGTACAAACACTTCACCCCTGTTAACACAACTTTTACCCAGCAATCTTTGTAAATGAGGCTCCAAGTGCGGTATAATCTTTTAATGTGAATAAGTGAGGGCGAACAAGTAGCGGTCCAAACCAAATGAACTACACCTTCTCTGTGTCACATCAAATACAAATATTTGGTTCACTTCCTGAGAAAAAAACATGGAGAATTGATTCCACATTTAGTTACATCAATGCACTTTTAGACAAAAGGACGACACACAGTCAAGTTCTAATGACCTCCTGCAGTCCAATCAGAGAAGAACCTTTCTTCGACTGAGCTGATGTTATTTTGGCGGCAACCTTTATTCGTCTGTCAACATGAATGATCAAACCAGCCGACCCGCTGACCTCACACTTTTTGCCTCCGAGCGGGACTCGCATACCAAGAAATGTTAGCACACCAACCAAATTCAAATTCCACCGTTTGACTGCCGAGCAAAGTTGACTTATTTTTACCTTTTTTCCGTCTTCGGTTTTTCCGTCTCCTTTTTTTATGTGCCACTTTATTACTTTGTCAGCCGCTCTTGATTGCGCTGTAAGTCTTATTGCGCTTACTCATCTTTTATGCTCGCTCTACCTTATTGAAGCATAGATTGTTCCTTTTACACAACTAATTGTTTTTATGTAAGCTCATATTGTTGTTGTTACGTCTCTGAAATGAGGAAAGAGAATCGCACTGCGTTTGGATCACGCGATGCAAACGAGTAAAGCCCCTGCTCACACCAACATGAGCGGTTTTCGACACAAATCAATCAATTAATCAATAAATGTTTATCTATATAGCCCTAAATCACAAGTATCTCAAAGGGCAGCACAAGCCACAACGACATCCGCGGTACAGAGCCCACAAAAGAGCAAGGAAAAACTCACCCCAGTGGGACGTCGGTGACAATGACTATGAGAAACCTTGGAGAGGACCCCACCCCCTGGTTCAGATGCAAGCTGTCCGATTTTTCCCAATGAATATCGGATTGGGACAAAGTCAAAGCATACATCCAAACAACCACAAGAACATATGGAAACATAAGAATATATATTGAAATATGCTCAAAGGGAGGAACATGATGTTCTTTATTATCTCCTATTCTCTTGTGTTTCTATCCAAAATCTCAGGTAAATGTGCAACGCCTATTTTCGGTTTCACTCTCACCGTTATGTTGGATCCACTATGGCAGCGGTCGGCAACCCAACATGTTGAAAGAGCCATATTGGACCAAAAATACAAAAACAAATCTGTCTCGAGCCGCAAAAAATTAAAAGCCATATTACATACAGATTGTGTGTCATGAGATATAAATTGAATTCTGAGGACTTAAAGGAAACTAAATGAGCTCAAATATAGCTACAAATGAGGCATAATGATGCAATATGTACATACAGCTAGCCTAAATAGCATGTTAGCATGGATTAGCTTGCAGTCATGCAGTGACCAAATATGTCTGATTAGCACTCCACACAAGTCAATAACATCAACAAAACTCACCTTTGCATATTCATGCACAACGTTAAAAGTTTGGTGGACAAAATGAGACAGAAAAAGAAGTGGCAAAAAACACGTCTTAGAAAGTCGGAGAAAGTTATACATGAAAACAAACAAACTACGGTCCTACCAATTTTGACCACCGCCAAAATTGGTAGGACCAAACGGCTCTCGCCAAATACTCGAATCAGTGAAGCATATTTAATGTAAACAGTGTGCTTTATAACAATTAGGAAGGTTTGTGTCATGTTTGTCCTCCTACAGAAACCATATTACAACAAAAAATATGTTTTTTTTTCCCCTCATCTTTTTCCATTTTTCATATATTTTTGAAAAAGCTGCAGAAAGCCACTGGGGCGGCGCTAAAGAGCCGCATGCGGCTGCAGAGCCGCGGGTTGCCAACCCCCGGGCTATGGACTGGACTTTCACAATATCATGTTAGACCCGGAGGGGTCTAACATCTAAGCACACAATAGCTTGATGTTTGTAACAAATGTCTTTAATTAACAATATTTCAGTCTAAAACATCACATTTGTCAAAATAAACAAGTATTTAAAACATTTCAGTAGTACCTAAACTTAGGAGCTTAATGGGTTCTGTGATGGAGCTCTTAAAGGGGAACATTATCACCAGACCTATGTAAGCGTCAATATATACCTTGATGTTGCAGAAAAAAGACCATATATTTTTTTAACCGATTTCTGAACTCTAAATGGGTGAATTTTGGCGAATTAAACGCCTTTCTATTTATCGCTCTCGGAGCGATGACGTCAGAACGTGATGTCACCTAAGTAATAAAGCCGCCATTTTCATTTTCTCAAACACATTACAAACACCGCGTCTCAGCTCTGTTATTTTCAGTTTTTTCGACTATTTTCTGGAACCTTGGAGACATCATGCCTCGTTGGTGTGTTGTCGGAGGGTGTAACAACACTAACAGGAAGGGATTCAAGTTTCACCACTGGCCCAAAGATGCCAAAGTGGCAAGAAAATGAACGAAATTTGTTCAAAATACGAGGGTGTGGGGAAAGGCGACGAAATGGTCAGTTGTTTGTTCCGCACACTTTACCGACAAAAGCTATGCTACAACAGAGATGGCAAGATTGTGTGGATATCCTGCGACACTCAAAGCAGATGCATTTCCAACGATAAAGTCAAAGAAATCTGCCGCCAGACCCCCATTGAAAGTGCCGGAGTGTCTGCACATTTTACCGGCGGTGCTAAGGCAGACATGGCACAGAGAAGTATGGATAACCTACAGATGCATTTCCAACGATAAAGTCAACTAAATCACAAAGGTGAGTGTGACGGCCTTCCTGCCATCACCGCATGAGTTGCAAGGACCTTTGATGCACGACACCTCGTAGCAGGGTTGACACACATTTATTGCTTCAATATATTGCGTTGTGTCCCAGTCGGTCGCGCCACTTTCTAGCGTGACCTTTTTGGCTGCTCTTCTTGGCGCGCCTTTCGGTGGCCGGGTGCTGCGTCGTCCGTGTGGGC